>NC_138770.1:285487472-285674972 GCF_965119305.1 Pelophylax lessonae
TTTGGGTCTCCCACACCCCCTCTCTCCCTATCCCCTGCTCTTTCTCTCACCCCTCTCTCTCTGTCATCCCCCCTCTCCCACCCCCTCTCACTCGCTCACCCCCCCCCTCTCATGAGATCTCAGTTGTTCTTGCTGGAACTTATAGTCCTTCAATTTTAGAGGGTGTCGCATCCGTTAAACAGGAAGGGGTGGGCAAATTTAAATAGGAGGGGGAGGGGGCGCCCAATTTTAGTCTTGCCTAGGGCAGCACAAAACTAAAATACACCACTGGTTGTAGGGGGCTTTGGTGAGCAGAGACCCCCTTACATCAGAGTCCACAGCATTCACCCTTACATCAGAGCACCCCCTTAAATCGGGTTTCCAAGAGCACCCCCTTCCATCAGAGACTCTTCCATCTGCAGACTCTGATGTAAGGGGGGCTCTGTGGACTGTGATATGAGGAGGGCTCTGTAGACTCTGATATATGGGGGGGGGCTCTCTGGACTCATGTAGGGTACTCTGGGAACCCTGATTAAACGGGAATCCTAGGAACTATGAAGTGGGGGCTCTAGTTACCAGAGACCCCCAAATATCAGAGTTCCCCTTTACACCAGAGTCTGCAGCGTTCCCCCCTACTTCAGAGTTCTCAGTGTTCCTCCTTAAATCAGAGTCTCCAGAGTTCTCTCTTACATCAGAGTCTGCAGAGTCCCCCCTTGCAGTATAACTGAATTCTGCGAGTTCAGATGTAATAGGGGAGCTCTGTGGATTCACATGTACTCTGCAAGTTCAGATGTAAAGGGGAACTCTGCAGATTCAGATGTAAAGGGGAACACTGCGAGTTCAGATGTTAAGGGGAACGCTGCAGATTCAGATGTAAAGGGGAACGCTGCAGATTCAGATGTAAAGGGGAACGCTGCAGATTCAGATGTAAAGGGGAACGCTGCAGATTCAGATGTAAAGGGGAACTCTGCAGATTCAGATGTAAAGGGGAACTCTGCAGATTCAGATGTAAAGGGGAACTCTGCAGATTCAGATGTAAAGGGGAGCTCTGCAGATTCAGATGTAAAGGGGAACTCTGCAGATTCAGATGTAAAGGGGAACTCAACTCTGTGGATTCAGATGTAAAGGGGAACTCAACTCTGTGGATTCAGATGTAAAGGGGAACTCTGTAGACTCTGATGTAAGGGAGGACTCTTTTCATTAAATCCATATGATTAGAAATGTTATTTAATGACAAAATATATGTTTAGTGTATACAACCAAAAATGTTGCTGTGTGCCACAAAAGTGTTCATGTTAGGCATGAAGAAAAGGTGGCAACGCTATCCAAGACAGCATAAGGAGGGTCACTGCAGAATATGTGAAAGGGTCCCACTCCCTTGGAATCAGTGGGAAGGGCCCTGATTCTGAGGGAAGGCCCTGGGACCAGAGGTCAGGGGGGCTCCTTCATGTTTTTTGCACCGGGGCCCTGAAGGTTGTAGTTATGCCACTGACTTGAGGGTAGGCAGTACAAATACAATACACTTTAAAACAATAGGTATCAGAGGGCCCTACTCATTTGAGCTTACAATCTAAGATCCTCCACTGCATTTTAATGCTGCTGATCCTTTTTCAGCCACTTATTGTGAAGATGTTCTAACTCCAGCTTTGGATCCACCCCATTGTTCTGGACCCGATGTTTCCTGATTGTGAAAATAGATTATCTTGCCTGCGCAATAAGTGAAAGCACAGCCGGTTTCAGTCTCATTGAGGGGTGTATATAACTGGCTGCTAATGCAGCAACACAATAGGGAAATTTTAACCCACAGCAGGAAGTGTGTTAAGAAAGTTTCATGACAGTATCCCCTGGTATTCTTTTATGAGCTACAGGTTTAAAAATACATTTGAAATGACATGTTTTTTTTTTAAGTTTACCTGAGATTATAGTGAATGGGTTTGGATCTGCTTTAACCACTTGAAGACCAGACTTTTTCACTTCCGTCTAGTCCAGGCCACTTTTTTCAGCTCTGTCACACTTTAAATGATAATTGCTCAGTCATAAAACACTGTGCCCGAATTCATTTTGTATCTTTTTTGAGACAGATTGAGCTTTCTTTTAGTGGTAGTTAACCAGTTCCAGACTGCCCACCACATGCTACGGCAGGGTCCAGTTGCGCGAAATCACGCAAAGGTATATGCGCACGCCCGCTGTTCCCGCGGTCACCAGATTTGGTTCATAACAGATCAGTCATCAGGTCCAGGCCAATGATTCATGGCCTGAACCTGGTAATGGGTTCTGATCAATTGCAGAACGTCCTGTGCCTGTGTAATGTATACACAGGCACAAGAACTGATGCAATGTTCTCTCCTGGAGCCCTTTTCGGTTCCAACATGAGAGAAGAAAGCATCACAGTGAGTACACAAGCATTACACTGACACCAGTACACATAGGTACATATTAACCCCCTGATGAACTTCCAGATCACCCCCCCCCCCCAGTTAACCCTTTCACTCCCTGTCAGTGTCACTATATACAGTATACAGATAATTTACTGATCACTGTATTAGTTTAACTGGTGAAGCCGATTAGCACCATCGTCAGTCCCAGATAGGTTTAGGGTACCTACCATATATCCCCTAATTAGGGTTTAACCCCTTCACTGCCCTGTCAATATATATAGTATACAAATAAGTTTACTGATCACTGTATTAGTGTCACAGGTGTTGCTAGTTAGCGACAGTGTCAGTCTTAGTATAGCGTCAGAGTCCCGCCACATATTTTCTAATAAATCTTTAAGCCCCTGATTGCCCCCAGTTAACCCTTTCACTCCCTGTCACAGTGTCACTGATAAGGTGTACAGATCTTTTTTTCTGACCACTGTATTAGTGTCACCAGTTAGTTAGCATCAACATATCAGCCTCAGTTAGGGTCAATCCCAGATAGTGTGAGATTTTAACCCTTTGATTGCCAGTAACACACTACATACCTCCATTACTAGTATAGTGTCTGAACGGATCAATATCTTTGATCTGATCAGAACTATGCCAGTGTCCCCAATAGTTTAGTGTTCCCAAAAACGCAGCGTTAGCAGGATCAGCCCTGACACCTGCCAGCACCTGCGTTTAGCCCCTCTGCCAAGCCCCCAAGAAGTGCAGTATCAATAGATCACTGTCACTTCCAATACACAGCACACAAACCCACAGCGTTAAGAGTCAGGCCTGATCTCTGCTAGCACTAGTAGTAGTTTTTTTTTTTTTTTGCAGCGGTTCAAACAGTCCTCGACAACCAGGTGCTTTTTTACCTGTGATTCACACTAGGTACCTGTAAATTTATTAGCCAAAATCAAAATGTCAAACGAAAGGTATACTAGTGAAGAGGCCTACAGAATACTGAGCATGACAGATAAGAGCAATGGGGAGTCAGAATCAGGCTCAGTATGCAAACCTGTAGAGAGCAGTGGTACCCTGACAGATAGCTCTGATGACGAATTAGAGGTCCATGCTATGGTCAGGCTTACCTGACCCATTCTTCTGTTGCTGAGGTGCAACAACTGCTCATGATTCTCGTATGCAATAGTGTCGGTACCAGTGCTGATCAACCTTCTAAAGAACTAGCGAGCACCAGCGGCCCAGTACACCCTGGTCGTAGATAAACCAGCACTGCAGTATCACTTGGTGACGTGGTGAGTCCCCCCCCCCCCCCATTCACTGGTCAACCCAGAATTCAGGTGGAAAACTGGATTTTTGTCCTACCGTTAAATCCTTTTCTCTTATGTTCATTGACGGACACAGCTTCATATCTTCTTTGACAGATGGGTTATGTTGTTCTTCCTAGGAGTAGGACACTAGGCAGAAAAGGGTTAACAAAGCTTTACTACGCCTATAGGGCAGTCCCAGGGGGTATACTCCCACTTCCTGCTCTAGGATCTCAGTTTTGTAACAAGCATTGTTAGAAGAATACATAATTCTACTCCACAGAGGAGTGGGTGCTTAGTCCCTCAATTAACATTAGAGAAAAGCATTTTATGGTAAGACAAAAAATTGGATTTTTGTAAGAACTTACCGTAAAATCCTTTTCTCTTAAGCTCATTGACAGACGCAGTCCTCTTGATTAATATCAATTGGGTTATACTGCCCTCTACAGGAGTAGGACACTAGGCAGAATATAACGTTCTGGCCCCACCTTAGGGGCAGTCCCAGAGGGTATATCCTCTCTCTATCTCTCTGCTACAGGATGTTAGTTATGTCACAAAGCAGTGTCAGAGAATTTAACCCAACCCAACTCAAAATAGAGGGGCGGGTACTGCGTCTGTCAATGAGCTTAATAGAAAAGGATTTTACGGTAATTTCTTACAAAAATCCAATTTTCTCTGTCGCTCATTGACAGACGCAGTCCTCTCGATTAAAATCAATTGGGACGTCCCAAAGCAGTGCCACAAATGAGGGGTGGGATAACAGAAATCAAAATCCAATCCAGAAGGCCCAACCGGTGCCAACTAGAAGTCTTAAAGGCTCATCGGACAAAAGGATGAGACTCAACTGAAAACCCAACAGAAAAAAACTCTCGAGGTAGACCAATGGTCTCCTCAAACAGCAGCCTGCAGAACCTTGTGGCCAAAGGAGGCATCCGCCGATGCCATCACATCAACTTTATAAAATTTTGCAAAGGTATGCACCGACGACCATGTAGCCGCCTTGCAAACCTGAAGCACTGACGCCTGATGGTGAAAGGCCCAGGAAGCACTAAGCGCCGAGTGGAGTGCGCCTTAACAGGGAACGGAGGCTCCCGACCCTTAATAGAATAAGCCTGTACCACCGTCTGTCTGTCTGATCCATTTGGAGATAGTCGCGGCAGATGCAGGCAACCCCTTCTTAGGGCCATCCGTGATCACAAAAAGTGAATCCGTCTTACGAAACGAGTCCGTAGTATTCAAGTATACCCTGATCGCCCGAATTACATCCAAGGAGTGTAACGCAAACTCCCGAGGATGACTGGGCTTAGGACACAGGGAAGGTAACACAATATCTTCATTTAGATGGAAATCTGAAACCACCTTAGGAAGGAAGGATGGATTCGGACGAAGAACCACCTTATCCCTATGAACCACCAGATATGGGGAACGACAGGACAATGCGGCCAGTTCTGACACCCTGCGTGCAGAAGTGATAGCCACCAAGAAGGCCACCTTCTGGGATAAAGTAAGCAAGGGAATCTCCCTGATATTTTCAAAGGGAGGTTTCTGAAGAACCAACAGCACCAAATTAAGATCCCAGGGCGGCAAGGGTGCGCACACCGGCGGAGACCAATTGCAATCACTGACCTAAAGGCTGACCCTATCAGGGAAAAAATGGAGCAGGATAGCGCTTCCACCTTACGATCCACCGGATCCCTAAAGGACGGAGCGTCCTCCAACGGGATAACAGTAGCTTTATTTAGTCTGGAAATCGGTGAATCCACCAATGGTGGTACCGTCCATTTTTTAAGGAGGGATTCCTCAAACGGATAGCGCCTAGTAATCCGTTTGGAAATACCAGGGGTTCGTTTCGGACGACCCCATTCCTCTTTAATTATATTACCAAAACATTTGGGCAAGGGGAACACCTTCGCCATCTTGGTAGGTTTGAGAGTACCAAAAGGAATTTCAGCATCAGCTACCTCTGCCGGTGTAACCTCAATTCTTAAGGTTTCCCGGACAGACATGCTTGTGCTATGGCGGAAGCAGAAACGTCCTCCTCACTATCTGAGGAGACGGTACCCGAAACACAAGCCCCCGAAGAGGGACCTGCAGCCGCAGTGATAGGCTCAGAATCTGTATCTGATATGTCAGATGAAATAGGGGTAGGCGGGGGTCGTTTCTTCGCCCCCCGTCCCTGACAGGCCACCTCCACCCGGGATACAAAAGACTCCAGGACCGCTGATAATGCATCTATAGTGAGTGGAGAGTTGGAGGGTCCCGTGGCCACCTCGAGGGGATCAGGTGGGGATACATGTGTCGCAGGGTCCATGGCAAGCCAGGCACCTGTCAGCAAACAAATGACAAAATTTGCAATCAAAGAAAAAACTTTTCCTCTTTAAGGTAATCCCTCAGCGCAATAGCGCCCCTCAGTGACCACTTGCTTTGGAGCCCCCTCAGCGAGAGAAGAGATACCCCCAAGGCTTACCACCTGATGCACAGAAGTTCCTACCGGACTGCTCTCAGCGCTGTCTTTACAGGACAGGAAGTCTTTTGGATTGATTTACCCGGGTAAAGGAAGCGGCCCGCCCCTTCCGGCACTCCCACCGCTGCTCCACGAGACTGGGTGGATCCAAGATGGCCGCCACCATAGTGGGGACATCTGGGCTATGCCAAAATGGTGGCCCACGATCGAATGGCGCTCCGCATGTCTGCAGCCGACCGAGCTACACTGGTAACGCTCGCGGCCCCATACCTGACCATTTTAGTCCTGGGTTCCATGCTGCAGCCGACCGATCACTCCAACCGACCGAACCACCGGTAGGTATCTGACAATCTGCATACTCTCTTAGTGAGAATGCCTGCGGCGCCATCCCTATCAAACCTCCACAGGATGTTGTTCTGTGCGCCCTGACACCCTTAGCGATTGAACGGTAAGTGTCTGACAACTGTATGACCGCTAGTAATGCGGCCCCATACTCCATCCTTTACACCTTTCTCGAGACTTTACAGGATAGTAAGCTCTTCAACCAAGCCTCCTGAAATCTTTACAGGACAGGTCTTACTTACCAACCCTTAATCGGTGGGGAAGATAGGAGGAGTCTGTTTACCGGATAGAGGGGAACCCGGGACCCCTGGCTGAGCATTATGAGGGTCCGATTATCCCACGGAGAGGCCCCTTGCTTTGGAGCCCCCTCAGCGACAGAGGGAGAGGGGGAACCTTCTACTTACCATACCGAAACCAGCGGGCACAAACTCCTGACAGAACCCCTCTCCACCGTGGTGGGGGGCTGTCAGCCAACACAGACGCCGTGACTTCCGATTCAGATTGGTCGTAGGCATCCTGGCGAGACGTTTAACTCGCAGGGCCAGTCCCCGACCAGTGGGACTATGTCGCGGCTGACCCAGTGCGGAGCTAGGGCCTGCACGCGTTCGCAAGCCGGCTGGGGTGACACTGGATCTCAACATCCAGTCGCCCAGCTCCAGCATAATTGCTTGAATGTGTCGCGGCCGACCCAGCGCGGAGCTGGAATCTGCACGCGTTTGTAGGCCGGCTAGGGTGACCACTGGATCTCAACATCCAGCCCGTCGCCCAGCTCCAGCATAATTGCTTGAATGTGTCGCGGCCGACCCAGCGCGGAGCTGGAATCTGCACGCGTTTGTAGGCCGGCTGGGGTGACCACTGGATCTCAACATCCAGCTCGTCGCCCAGCTCCAGCATAATTGCTTGAATGTGTCGCGGCCGACCCAGCGCGGAGCTGGAGCCTGCACACGTTTGTAGGCCGGCTGGGGTGACCACTGGACCTAAACATCCAGCCCGTCACCCAGATCCGGCATAATTGCTAGAAGATCTCACAGGAACAACTGGAGAAAAAAAGCTAACTAAAAAAGGATTTATCTAAAAAAATCTTGCCAGGACCGAAGATCCCAGCAAGGAACTTAGGTCCTTACTCCTGACTAGACAGAAAAAAACTAACATCCTGTAGCAGAGAGAGAGAGGATATACCCTCTGGGACTGCCCCTAAGGTGGGGCCAGAACGTTTTCTTCTGCCTAGTGTCCTACTCCTGTAGAGGGCAGTATAACCCAATTGATATTAATCAAGAGGACTGCGTCTGTCAATGAGCGACAGAGAAATCCAGTTTTTTCTTTCGTTCATTGACATACACAGCTTTGTATCTTCTTTGACAGATGGGACGTTCTAAAGCAGTATTAGCATGAGGGGTGGGAAAAAACACAGCAAGAAACAAAATTCCCAAAAATGGCTAAACTTAGCCAACCAAGTAAACCAGGAGCTCAACCAGGAACAACTGGAGCTCACCTACCAGAAAAAAAACACCCTCAAGAGGCAGAAGTCTCTGTCACAGCGGCCTGCAAAAAAACTTTGCGGCCAAAGGCAGCATCTGCAGATGCAAAAATATCCACCTTGTAGAACTTGGTGAATGCATGTAGACACCCAGGAGGCTGCTTTGCAAACCTGGACCACCGACGCCTGATGACGGAAGGCCCAGGAGGCACTAAGTGCCCTCGTGGAATGCGCCTTTAACAAGAAAACGAGGAACCTGACCCTTAACCACTTGACGACCGCCCACCGCAGATTTACTGCGGCAGGCGGCCGTTCCTGGGCAAACCAACGTAGTACTACATCAATCGCTCAGGAGACTCTAGGGGGCGAGCGCGCGCTGACGGTGGCGTGCTCCTGCAACCGCTCGTCAGCTGGGGAGCCAGTGCGTGGGACAGGTGGCTCTGATGGCCGCCGGCCACTCGCGATCTTCCCCCGCTGACAGAGAAGGACAGACGGCTGATGTAAACACAGCCGTCTGTCCTTCTCCCTGAAGTGATCATAGAGGCTATGTGATCCTGCTATATAGGATCACATGTCTCTGTGATGATCTCACAAGCCACACCCCTCTACAGTTAGAATCACTCCCCTAGGCTTACATTTAACCCACTGATCACTAATAGTATTACCCCTTCCCTGCCAATGGCATTATTACAGTAACAGTGCATTACTAGTAAAAAAAAAAAAACAATAAAAATTACATAAATCTTTCCCGTAGTTAGTAGACGCAATAACTTTTGCGCAAAACAATCAAAATATGCTTGTGATTTTGTTTACCAAAAATATGTAGCAGAAAGCAAATTGGCCTAAAATGTTAAAAAAAGTTTGATTTTTACATTTTTTTTGGGGATGTTATATAGCAGAATGTGAAAAATATATATTTTTTTTTTCAAAATTGTCGCTATTTTTTTGTTTAAAGCGCAAAAAATAAAAAACACACAGGTGAAAGCTCTATTTGTGGGAAAAAAAGGACGTCAATTTTTTTTGGGTACATCGTCGCATGACCGCGCAATTGTCCGTTAAAGTAATGCAGTGCCGAATCGCAAAATAGGGCCTGGTCATTAAGCAGCAAAATCCTCCGGGGCTAAAGTGGTTAATTGAATAGGCCAGCAACACCGTCCCCCTGATCCATCTGGAAATGGTCGCAGCACATGCAGCCTGCTCCTTATGAGGACCATCCGTAAGGATAAACAAGGAATCTGATTTTTGAATAGACTCATTCGCCATAAAGTACACCCTGGTGGCCTGAACCACATCCAAAGGATGCAAAGCAACTTCTTTTGGATGCTTTGGCTTAGGACATAACCAAGGCAACAAAATGTCTTCATTTAAGTAGAACCCCGAAACGACCTTAGGAAGGAACGACTGACAGGGATGGAGCACCACTTTTTCCCTGTGAACCACCAGGTAAGGCGACTGACAGGACAACGCAGCCAGCTCCAAGACCCTGCGTGCAGAAGTGATAGGCACCAAGAGAGAAACTTTCGGTAACAAGGTAAGCAGAGGAATTTCACAAATATTCTCAAAAGGCAGTCTTTGAAGAACCAACAGTACCAGATTAAAATCCCACGGAGGCACCAGGGACCATACCGGTGGAGCCAGGTGGCGAACTCCCTGCATGAAGGTTTGAACCAAGGAATTCATGGCCAATGGTCTTTGGAAGAAAATTTTCAAGGCTGAAATCTGGCCCTTAATAGAACCCAGGGCCAAACGCTTTACTACACCCCTTTGTAGAAACTCCAGCAGACATGATACCGTAAAGGAATGGGGAGGAAACCCCCCACCCCCGAGACTCACACCAAGTAATATACGACTTCCAGACTTGATGGTAAATCTTCAGAGAAGTAAATAATTGCCGAATCCGACAACCAGCCTTCAATACCTGGCTTTCAATAGCCAGTGACCGTAAAGCAGGATGGAAAATAGGTCCTTGAGACAGAAGATCTTCTGTGAGAGGAAGCCGCCAAGGGGCATCGGCTACAAGTCTTACCAGAATGCAGATGATCTGTCCACTGGGACAGGCAAAGCCTGATTGCTGGAATTTCCAGGATGTTGATCGGCAGATTGGACTCCTCCTGAGACCAGAACCCTTGGGCTGATTCCGTGCCCAGGACACCTCCCAAACCCGGTCAGGCTGGCGTCCATGGTAACCACTGTCCAGTACAGGGGGAGAAGATTTCCTTTGTCAAAGCGTCGGGGAGCGGAACCACCAAAGCAGAGACCCTCTTGCACCCCGACTCAACAGGATCAGATTATCCAGGACTGTTGATTCTTGTCCCATTTGGTTAGAATCTCCTTTTGAAGAAGTCTGGTCTGGAACTGAATGAATTGAAACAGCCTCGAGAGCATGCAAGTTCCGAGAGATGACGGGCGATTGGACAACAGGAGCCGAATCGCATGCTGCAATTTCAAGAGTTTTGTTTCTGGGAGAAACACCCGGGCTGAGGCTGAATCCAGAGTCAGCCCCAGGAAGTCCCACTTGTTGGACGGAGTCAAGGCTGATTTTTGAAAATTCAGAGTTTGCACCGGGATGTTCAGATCTTCCTTCAGGACAGATGATGACTCCGCCCTCAGAAGAGGATCGTCCAGGTACCCTAGTACCGTAATCACCTGCTGTCTGAGTAAGGCTAACATCGGGGCCAACACTTTTGTGAACACCCGAGGAGCTGAGCCGAGACCAAAAGGGTAATGCTATGAATTGATAATGCTCCTCGCTGATGGCAAAACGAAGAAAACGGTGAACCCCGATATAAATTGGAATATGAAGGTAAGCGTCCTTGATATCGATGGAGGCCAGAAAGTCCCCTTGATGAAGGGAAGCCACAACTGTGTGAATGGACTCCATTCTGAATTTCTTAACCTTCACAAAGTGGTTCAGGGCCTTGAGATCCAGGATTGGGCGAATCTTCCCCTTCTTCCTAGGGACCGTAAAGAGGTTTGAATAAAACCCCTGAAAATGTTCAGACTCTGGAACTGGTACTATGACATCTTGTGATAGTAAATCCTGCACCGCTCCCAGAAGGCCTTGAAGGACCGGCGCAAATTGGAAGGGAAGAACCATGCCGAGGGCAAGGATTGAAACTTGTAACCGGATCGAATAAGCTTGAATATCATTTGTCTTGGATGAACGAGGTCCATTGGTCCTGAAAGAAATGAAGACATCCCCTCCCCACCCCTAGTACGGGTGAGGGCATCCCTTCAGGCAGGGGAGGGCTCATCCGCGAGACCAGAGGAGCCCGTCTTAGACTTATCACCCCAGGGTCTCTTGGAACCCCTTGTCAAGGAGCGGGAGGATTTAGAACCCTTGTCCTGTGACCCTGCGGGACCCTTGTGAGCCAAAAAGACAGGGCCATGATTGCGGCGAGGCGCCCTGTTTTTTGTAACCTGCAGAAGCAGGGTGCTCTTGCCCCCCCGTGGGACCCTTTATGATCTCTTCCACGGAGGCTCCGAACAAGCGGTCCCCCACAAAGGGCCTTTTTGGAGGCCTGGTCTGCAGACCAGCATTTCCACCAGATCATGCTGCGCAAGGTCACCACTGTCACCGACGCCCTGCAGGCTAAAGGGGCTGCATCCAGGGAGGCAAATATACTGAAACCCCTGTATCAACTGGTCCGCCAGTTCAGAAGAATGCTGACCCTCTTTCAACTCCTGGCGTAAAAGCTTCACCCACTCCTTCAAGGTCTGGGAGACCAAGGTTGAGGCAAACACCGGCCTCAGGATTGAACCTGCCACAGTAAAAAGATGGCAGACCAAAGATTCAGCTTTCCTATCTGCAGGGTCTTTAAAAGATGGAGCATCCTCCACTGGTAGTAATATGACTTCATTTAACCTAGAAACCTGAAAGTCCACCACCGGCGGCATTGTCAGTTTTTTTAAGATGGACTCCTCAAAAGGATACCTCCTAGCGAAACGCTTAGGTATTCCGACCATGCGTTTCGGGAACCCCCACTGACTAGCGACAATGCCATTCAAATAGGAAGGAAAGGGGAACACCTTAGTCACCATGGATGGCCTGCGAGTGCCAAATTGCACCGGTGCAGTCGACGCAGCTGTGTCCTCCATTTTTAAAGTTTCCTGCACTGATACAATCAGTGCCTCCACAAGTGCCTTTTCTTGCTCAGAGGTAGTGGAAGAGGAATTATCCTCACTATCAGAGCACTCGTGTACGCCGACCCCGTGGGGTGACTCACGTCCGCGGCGGCCAAATCAGCCTCAGAATCTGAGGAGGCAAAGGAAACAGGTGAAGGCGGAGGGTGCTTTTTACCAGGTCTCTTTTGTAAGACCATGTCCACTTTAGACACCAGGGACTGCAGGACCGCCGCCATGGTCGCCTCTCAGAGCCGGTCAGGTGGTGACACATATTCTAGAGGCTCCATGGCACCCTGGGGCCAGCAGTAAAAAACAGTGTAAAATTATCAGACAAGCTGTGAACACCCCCCCCCCCACCGCTGTCTCCTGTGGTACCACAGGTTCCAGCAACACTGCAATAGCAGGGGAGGCATGGAGATACCACCCCATGACTCACCACCAAACGTATCTCATCAGGGAGAAGGGAGAGGAGGGGAAGAGCACCAACAGCATACAGCACGCCAATCTGAAAGGAAGAGGAAACGGCCATGCTGTCACTAGAGGCCGCCTGCTGAGCACCACTTCTTGCGGCTTTAAGAAAATGGCAACCGCATTACCTATGGGAAACCACCAACAACATGGCCATGGAGCTGCAGCACATGCAGCTACCAGAAAATGGCAGCGCCGCATGGCGGGTGCATGATTCCTGGGACCCCATGAGGTGCTGTAATTGCCCAGGGGGCCCTTTAGGGACCCCCGCAGGACTAAACGCACACAAGCAGGCATCCAGAGCCACTCAGCGTGCTCCCTCCCCCCCCCTCCAGTCACAGCTCACCTCACCTCAGTGAGGAATGACAGTTTTTTAACCCCATGTAAGAGGGATAAAATCACCATTACACCGCTCAGGCATCCCACGGGAATAGGGAAGGGGGAGCAAATGCAGGGAGGACCCCACTAGTGAAGGGGGGTGCACATGGGTAGGAAGGGCATCTGTGAGACATCCTGACCCAAGGAGGTCCACCCCAAATTTCCAGAGGAAGAGGGGGGTACTACTCATTACACTGGGCTGGCCCCACTCCGGGCAGGTCACTATCCCATCTTGGAATGGGGGGCGCTCCAGGCCATCGGTACGCTGCGACTCAGGCCTCAACCATGTCGGGTGCATCCTCACAAGGTGTTTCACTTGCAAGCCAGCCCCCATCCAGTGGGGCTATGTCACAGCCGAGCTAGAGCGGAGCTGAGGTCTACACGCGCTCGCTGGCCAGACTGGGATGACCGTAAGGATCTAAGATATCCAGTGCGTCACCCGGTCCAGCAGCAGATTGTAGTTCTTACAGGAACAGGCTTGATAGAAGAAAAAAAAACAAAAGGAAAAAGTTCCATCTAAAAAAAGAAAAACATACCAGGACCATAGATACCAGCAAGGAGTTAGGTCCTTACTCCTGACTAGGCAGAATAAAATCTGAGATTCTAGAGCAGGAAGTGGTAGTATACCACCTGGGACTGCCCTATAGGTGTAGTTAAGCTTTGTTAACCCTTTTATGCCTAGTGTTCTACTCCTAGGAAGAGCAGCATTACCCATCTGTCAATGAAGATATGAAGCTGTGTCCGTCAATGAACGAAAGAGAAAGAGCCATTTTATTCCCCATGATTTTTTTGAGCTGTTTTTCATGGAAGATCTGTACGGATCTATTGTGGACCAAAGCAATTTGTATGCTAATCAATTTATCGCTGCAAATCCAAATTTGACCCTTGCCAGACAATTTGGCTGGAAACCTATAACGGTTCCCAAATGTAAAACCTTTCTGGGCCTATCCCCCAACATGGGCATTACTAGACTTAAAGAATTAATTGTGGTCAGATTGGTCCACTGACCCAATTCATCATATGCCCGTGTTCTTTGCTGCCACGGCCAGGGCTCGATACGAGCAAATATTGTGGTTCATGCACTTCAGTGACAATGAACTCTGTTGTCCTCGGGGTGACCCTGGATATGACTTACTCCAGAAAAATCGGCCCCTCGTAAACCACTTCAATCAAAGATTTGCAGCCTTGCTTATTCCCCAACAAGATGTCTGCATTGACGAGTCCCTAAATATGTTTTCTGGCCGCTTTGCTTTCAAACAGTTTCTCCCCAGCAAGCGTGCCAGATATGCGGTCAAGATGTATAAGCTCTGAGACAAGGCAACAGGCTATACATGTAGTTTTATGGTTTACAAGGAAAAAGATAGCAGCATGGAGCCCCCCAACTGTCCAGACTACATAGGGAGCAGCGGCAAGATTGTTTGGAACTTGGTGTCACCCTTATTCAGAAAAGGGTACCTATTATATGTGGACAACTTCCTTTACAAGCATGGCACTTTTTAGACACCTCTTTCAATTAGTAATTGGCGTATGTGGCACAGTGCGATCTAATCGCCTGGGGCTTCCCCCAATGGCTTGTAAATGTCCCACTTAGTCAGAGGGAGAGAGCCTGTTTGAGGTGCAATGAATTGCTTGCAGTGAAGTGGAGGGACAAACGGAATGTTTTCGTTCTGTCTTCCATTCACGGCAGTCCAAATTACAATGGCCACTGGTTGTTGAGAAGCCCCTCTCTGTGTCCACCACTACAACCGTAAAATGGGAGGGGTGGACTTAAACGACAAGATGATGGGGCTGCACCTAATTGCCCATAAGGCCAGACGCTGGTACAAGAAAGTGTCTATATACTTATTCCAATTGGCTCTTTTCAACGCTTATATACTATACAAAGCTTTTGGAAGAAGTGGATCCTTCCTAAAATTCCAGAGAGAGACCACAGCCCTTCTGTATCTCACTTTTTGTCTCAAAGTTTTGAAATTGGAAAAAAGAGAAAAATAAATGCATTTTCCTTTATTTTCTTCATTTTACAAAATAAATGAGAGCTGCAAAATACTCACCGTGCATCTTAGCAAATACCCTGGGGTGTCTACTTTTCGAAAAGGGGTCAGAAAGCCTGAAGGCGGTGATTACGTTTCGGGGTCCTGCACGCGGCTAGACTGCCAAAAAGTCTCACACACGAGGTATCCCCATACTCAGGAGAAGCAGCAGAATGTATTTTGGGGTGTCATTTCACATATACCCATGGCATGTGTGAGCAATATATAATTTAGTGACAACTTTGTGTAAAAAAACAAAAAAAAATAATAATAATTTTCTCGAAACTTGTGTCAAAATATAAAATATTTCATGGATTTACCATGCTCCTCAGCAAATAGCTTGGAGTGTCTACTTTTCAAAATGGGGTAATTTGGGGGGGGGGGGTTGTTATATCTTGAAATTTCTGGGCCTCCGAAACTATGATAGGCAGTGAGGAAGTAAAATGTGCAATTTACGCCATTAGAAAACCTGAAGGTGGTGATCTTTTTGGGGTCCCGTACACAGCTAGGCTCCTAAAAAGTCTCACACTTGTGGTATCCCTGTACTCAGGAGAAGAGGCAGAATGTATTTTGGGGTGTCATTTCACATGGCATGGCTTGAGCAATATATCATTTAGTGACAACTTTGTGTAAAAATAAAAAACAAAAAAAAAATAACAAATTGTAATTTTCCTGAAACTTAGGGCAACATAGAAAATACTCCATGGACTCAATATGCCTCTCAGCAAATAGCTTTGGATGTCTACTTTCCAAAAAGGGGTCATTTGGGGGTATTTGAACTGTCCTGGCATTTTATGCTCAATCTTAGCCACACATCACCCACTCTTCTAACCACTTGAAGACGAAGCATTTTCTGTGACTTTTAGTTTACATGAAAAAATATATATATATATTTTTTTTATTAGAAAATGACTTTGAACCCTCTAACATTATCTATTTTTTTAAAGCAGAGGCCCTACAGAACAAAATGGTGGATGTTGCAATTTTTTTCGTCACACAGTATTTGCGCACAGATTTTCCAAACGCAATTTTTGCAAAAATAACCCACTTTTTTAAATGTAATGCACAAACACACTATATAATTCTTAATGGTTTGGTAAAATGTAAAAGATTATCTTATGCCGAGTACATGGAGTACATAGATACCAAACATGACATGCTTTAAAATTAGAGTGTGAGGGGCTTGCGCTTAGGAAACCTCGGTTCGGTGAATATAAATAAAAATAAAAACAATAACTAAGTAATAAATCAATAAATTAAATACATAAGCTGCTGCTAGGTAGAAAAGGTGATACCTTTCAAACAATACTGAAAAACTAAGTACCTGCGCTGCTTAAACCGAAACCATAAACATAAATATCAGTTGTGTTAATAAATAAATAACATCATAAAGTGCTCGTGCGAATAACTGTGTATATAAATATAGTGTTACACTAAATATAACAGCATAAATATTATAAATAAACTCATATGTGTGACATATCATATATCAAAAGTAATTATAAATATAAAGTTCATAACAATAAATATCTTCCAAACTGAATAAAGTGCAAGTCTCTTGTGCTACTATAAGTGCTCCGTGCTCAAGGTATATGGATAAAGTGCCGGTGCTCAGTCCTTGTGAGTTAGTGCTCCCCTCTCGGTCCCACACTCACCAGAAGCAGAGAGTAATATCGCCTTAAAAACTGGTTGTATAAGGTAACCGCCTCTTATGGATCACCAACAGATATAAGCTGTAGATCTCCTGTGCCTTTATATCCAGGTAAATATCCAGGTGATGCTCCCCAGTATCATGAAAAGAAAAGGGCCATCATCGTGCAGTATGTTCTAAAAGGTTTATTTTCCACGCAATAAAAAGATACACTTACAAAACATAAAGAATCAATCCGCCTTTAGCAAACCCACGGGACGCCAAACGAATGGCCGTGCGTTCCACCCGTGTAACCGGAAGCCGGAAGCCGGAAGAGGTTGCAGCCGGAAATGACGTACTACGTGTTCGGACTATTGGGCTTGACTATTTTTAAGAGACCCCATACCCCTCTCAAGATGTATGTTAGATACATCGACGATATTTTTATAATATGGGAGGGGTCACATAATTCTTTTATGGATTTTATCTCCGAAATAAACGAAATAAACAACAATGGGTATGGGATTGGTTTTACTGAAAGTTTTAGCACTCAGGAAGTAAATTATCTGGATCTTACAATTTTTAAAAATGGTAACAATCTTTTCACTAAAACTTATTTTAAGAGCACAGATCGTAATAGCTACATCCCAACCAGCAGTGGTCACCACCCTAAATGGATCTCAGCTGTGCCGAAAGGGCAACTGCTGAGGATAAAAAGAAACTGTAATAGAGATAAAGATTTTAAGGAACAATCAGAAGTCCTAATTAAGAGGTTTGAAGAGAAAGGATATAAGAGAAAACATCTTGAGAAAATAAGAAATCAAGTGGGTGGCCTGGAGAGAAAAACATTACTGGCAGATAAACCCAAAACTGTGAATAATAGAAGTTTTGAAATTGCATTCTGCACTGAGTTCAATCAACAATATAAACAAGTGGAGAAAAGCATAAAGAAGCATTGGAGCATCTTACTGAGAGATCCTATTTTTAAAAAAATGTTGCCTAATAAACCTAAATTTATTTACAGAAGGCCTCCTGTTCTTAAAGATAGGATTGTTAAGAGTATTCCCAACCCCCCAAAGAAATTAGTTACATTTCTGGATAGAACAGGTTTTTATAAATGCGGGCGCTGTGTGGCTTGCACCACCTGCCGTAAGGACAAAAAAAGGAGCATAAAGAAATTTGAATCCTAGACCACAAAAAAAGAATATGAAATAAAAGAATTTATTTCTTGTAGCAGCACTCACGTGACATATTTGTTACAATGTGAATGCGGCCTGCAGTACGTGGGCCGTACCACAAGGGAGCTTAGAATACGTTTGAGGGAACACATTTGTAACATTAAAAAGGGGTTCCGCAAACACAATCTATCGAACCACTTTAGACTTTTTCACAACAAAGATCCCTCTAAATTAATTTTTTGTGGCATAGATAAAATCAATGCACATTGGAGAGGAACACACATGAGGAGAGCTGTTTCTCAAAATGAAACTTGGTGGATTCAACAGCTTAAGAGCATGGTCCCCTCAGGCCTTAATGTAGATTTAGATATTAATTGTTTTATAAATGATTTTTAATTTTTATACATTTACATTTTTTATATTTTTATATAGTTGTAGTTTGCAGATCACCAACTCAGCACACATCACTTTATGATCTTTAAGTGGAATTTACACAGGATAAATATTAACTGATTTATGAGCCAGCGACATATGTGGCTGAGTATTGTATAAAGTTTGTGTTAGTATCCAAATTAGAGTCCGATATGGACATATGGGTGATAATAACTATATGATAGGCTGCTAGGATATTATGGTGCAATATAACATTATTATTGTGTGTTGTTAATATATTGTAGGTGTGTTGTATTTATTTCTGTATGTAATGTACATGTATAGGGACAATCAGGAAGGAGAACCGGAACTGGACGTTTTTTGATTTTTGATTATATATAAGGTCAAATTAGTTTATCGTTCAGTATATTATACACACCATATGCGTGGCTGGGTTGGCTTAGCCACATATATATATATTTTTTGCATATTTCCACTATATACGGCTTTGGTTCCGGGTGGACTAAGATGGAGTATGACAGTCGGCAAAATGGGGTGGCCTAAGATGGCGGCGTTCCATTTCCGGTCTTCGTCATTTCCGGTCCGTCGCAGGTGTTTATGGTAATTTTAAATTGTGAATGATATATATAGTAGTACGTGTTCGTGACGCCCTCGCTTTTGAGAACGCTTTGATTGGCGGAGCGAAACGCGTCAAGCCGTCCGAACACGTAGTACGTCATTTCCGGCTGCAACCTCTTCCGGCTTCCGGCTTCCGGTTACACGGGTGGAACGCACGGCCATTCGTTTGGCGTCCCGTGGGTTTGCTAAAGGCGGATTGATTCTTTATGTTTTGTAAGTGTATCTTTTTATTGCGTGGAAAATAAACCTTTTAGAACATACTGCACGATGATGGCCCTTTTCTTTTCATGATACTGGGGAGCATCACCTGGATATTTACCTGGATATAAAGGCACAGGAGATCTACAGCTTATATCTGTTGGTGATCCATAAGAGGCGGTTACCTTATACAACCAGTTTTTAAGGCGATATTACTCTCTGCTTCTGGTGAGTGTGGGACCGAGAGGGGAGCACTAACTCACAAGGACTGAGCACCGGCACTTTATCCATATACCTTGAGCACGGAGCACTTATAGTAGCACAAGAGACTTGCACTTTATTCAGTTTGGAAGATATTTATTGTTATGAACTTTATATTTATAATTACTTTTGATATATGATATGTCACACATATGAGTTTATTTATAATATTTATGCTGTTATATTTAGTGTAACACTATATTTATATACACAGTTATTCGCACGAGCACTTTATGATGTTATTTATTTATTAACACAACTGATATTTATGTTTATGGTTTCGGTTTAAGCAGCGCAGGTACTTAGTTTTTCAGTATGCTTTAAAATTGCACACGCCTGTGCAGCGGCAAAAAAATACGTACATTTTTAAAAGCCTTTAAAAGTCTTTACGGGTTACCACTTCGGACTTATAGAGGAGGTCTCTACTGCATGAATTACTGCACTCGACCTGGCGTTCGCGGCGATACCTCACATGCATGCTGCAATTGCTGTTTACAGATGACACAAGATCGACGCTTGCATGCACCTTTGTGGGGGACAGGTGTGCTTGAAATGTTTTTTTTCTTATTATTTATTTTGCTTTTTTATGTTATTTTGACACCTTCCCTTTCATTTTTTTTAATCATTTTTATTGTTATTACAGTGAATTAAAATATCCCCTATGATAGCAATCTGTAGTGACAGGTACTCTTTTTTTAAAAAATTGGGGTCTTTTAGACTCTAGATCTCTCCTCTGACCATAAAGCATCTGACCACACCAAGATTGGTGTGATAAGATGCTTTCCCAATTTCCCAATGGCGCTGTTTATTTCTGGCGAAACCAAAGTCATGAAATGCTAGTAGCTTCCGGTATCTTAGGCCATAGAGATGATTGGAGCCATTCTCGTCTCCAATCAGCTCTATAGCTAGATAACTGAACCACCGGCTGCACTCTCTGGTTACCCGGTGGGACAGGAGAGCCCAAGAAAAACCGCGGAAGGCGGTTTGGGGGAGTCCCCTCCCACTGTTTCTAAAAGCAGTCTAGTGGCCAATTATCCACTAGGATCACTTTTACATTTAAGCCAACTGCTGGCTGTAAAAAACGATACCAAGATGATGCCTAAATCTGCAAGCATCATCCTGGTATAACCACTCAAATTCCAGAAACGTACCAGTACATTGCTGGTCCTTGTTGGCCATATATTGTAGGTTTTTTTTTTTTTTCATGAAACCTGTGAGCTGAACAAAAAAAAGAGAACCCAACAGATTCCTTCATCCACATCGATCGATGTGGATGAAGAAATACCCGCCAGAAAATGTGTAGTATAACCATTAGCCGCCCAAAACATCCAACCCACTTTCTAATGATGGGTGTACATGACAAACTGCAAGCAATTTGTCAGTTTTCAAGCAGGCTCTCGCCCCCCCACTAAGACGAAAATCTACAAGCCATTGGGGGAAACATGCGCCAATTTGTAATTCGAGCAGGTGACTAAAAAGTGGCACACTTGAATAAAAATTGTCCATGTACAAATGGTACCCCTTTCCGAATAAGGGTGACACCAAGTCCCACACAATCTTGTCGCTGCTCCCTATGTAGTCTGGGCAGTTAGGGGGTTCTACAGTGCTATCTTTACCCTCGTAAACACGAAAACGAACTGTATGGCCTGTGGCCCTGTCACACAGCTTATACAGCTTGACCGCGTATCTGGCACGCTTGCTGGGGAGAAACTGCTTGAAAGCAAGGCAGCCAGAAAACTTAATCAGGGACTCATCAATGCAGACAACTTGTTTGAGGGGTAAACAAGGCTACAAACTGCTGATTAAAGTGGTTTACGAGGGGACGAATTTTGTGGAGCCGGTCATATCCATAGTCTCCCCGAGGACGACAGAGTTCATTGTCACTGAAGTGCATGAACCGCAGAATTTGCTCGTATCTCATCCTGGTCATGCATGCAGATAACACACGCATATGGAGGACTGGGTCAGTGGACCAATATGACCGCAGTTCACTCCTTTTAGTTATGCCCATGTTAAGGGAAAGGCCCAGAAAAGTTTTAAACTCGGAAACCGTTATAGGTTTCCACCCGAACTCTCTGGCAAGGGGCGAATTTGGATTGGCGGCGATGAATTGACCAGCATATAAATTGCTTTGGTCCACAATAGATCTGTAAAGATCTTCCGTGAAAAACAGCTCGTAAAATTCAAGGGAATTAAAATTGGCTGTTTCCACCTGAACTCCGGGTTGGGCAGTGAATGGGGGAAGTACGGGCGCTGTAGAATCCGGGGGCTGCCAATTAGGATATGCCAGCACATCAGGGAGGGTACTATGGGCTCTACGGGCCTGTTTTCGAATTCTCGGTGGCTGCGGGCCACTACTTGTGCTAGCCACCGCACCAGCTTCAACTGCACTTATGGGACTCGCCACATGGTCCCACATCACCAAGTGTTACTGCGGTGCTGGTATGTCTAGGACCAGGATGTACTAGGCCACTGGTGCTTGCCAATTCACCAGAAGTTTTAGCGGCACTAGTACCAACACTCTGCTGCATACGAGCACCCTGCAATATCTGCACCTCAGCAACTCCAGAATGGGGTCTGGTACGCCTGACCTTAGCAGGGACCCCTCCTTCGTCTGAGCTTTCTGTCAGGGAGCCACTGCTGTCTACAGGTTCATATACTGGCCCTGATTCTGCCAGTGAGGCTTCCCCATCGCTCTCATCTGACACATGGTCAGTGTAACGGAGCTCCAATACCCAGCCTAGGTATCTCCACTGTATAATCCTTGAAGCTGAGGAAGTGCTACAATATCCATGGCAAATTCCCCCCCAGTAACTGGACAACACGCAGTTCTGGGAGTCAAACTAGACTAAGTTTGTTTATTGAAAAACACAAGGGATCTACAATCTAGGAAAACCCCTCCCTCTTCGAGCCATCCCTCACACAAAACTGAACATCCCATAATAACCTACTCTAGCCAGACAGGAACAATAGAATAGAATGCAGGTATTTAACAATAACAAACCCCCACCCATCTCCTGAGGGACACTGCTCCCTCACTCTTCCAACACAAACCACACTCTTAGTGTCCATTCTGCTACACTGCTCCCCCTTAACCACAAGCCGGCATACACAGTCTGATCCATAACGGATCGGCTTGGGGATGTCCGGGGAGTACTCACCGATCATTTTTCCAGTTCAGTTTGTCGCGATAACCCGTCAGCATTGCCATTCTGTTGTCCATACAAGTAGGGCTGAAGCTTCTTTTCCCTGGGCAGAAGCTTTCTGCTCAAGTAGGTTACGGGTTGTTCTCTGCCATCTTCTCCAACCTGGCTCAATACTGCTCCCAATACAAACATTAAAGTGTCTGGACCTCAGAAGGCCAGTAGGTCTCTGTGATGTGGGCCTGGGATCTGGACTGGCAGGAACGCTGAGGGCAACTGGCCTAGGTCGTTCCCCAGTAAGATGTCGGTGGAGAGCTCCCGTATCAACCCCACATCAATCAGGCATTTTTCAAAAAAGACTGTACAAACTCACTGCAAAGTATATTCCTATGGGCATTAAGTTTAAAAGGCTAAAAATAAAACCTATGTGGATAGAAAATTGGCTAAGAGATAGAATTCAGAGAGTAGTGGTTAATGATTCTTACTCTGAATGGTCTAAGGTTATCAGTGGTGTACCCCAAGGTTCAGTGTTGGGATCCTTACTTTTTAATATTTTTATAAATTATATAGGGTCTGGGATTAAAAGTACCATTTCAGTCTTTGCAGTGGAATAACTTCCTTACAGGATGTCTCTAATTTACAAGCTGACCTCAATGCACTGTTCCCTTGGGAAACTGTGGCAAATGAGGTTTAATGTTGATAAATGTAAAGTTATGCACTTGGGCACTAAGAATATGCATGCATCATACATACTAAGGGGAGTAGAACTGGGGGAAAACCATAGCGGAGAAGGATCTGGAAGTTCTGTTAGATCCTAAGCTTAATAATAGCATGCAATGCCAAGCTGTGGTTTCCAAAGCAAGCAAAGTCCTTTCTTGTATTAACAGAGGCATGGACTCCAGAGAGAGAGATATAATTTTGCCCCTGTACAAATCATTAGTAAGACCTCATTTGGAATACGCAGTTCAGTTTTGGGCACCAGTTCTCAAAAAGGATAATCAGGGAACTGGAGAAAGTGCAGAGAAGGGCAACCAAACTGATAAGAGGCATGGAGGAGGTCAGCTATGAGGAAAGATTAAAGGAGCTGAATTTATTCTCTATTAAGAAGAGGAGACTGGCCATACACTATATGAAAAATCGGGCAAAATTCTATTGTTTTTAACGTTTGGCCAATTTTCTGATAGTTAGTGGATGACGAACGAAAATCTCTTTCAAGTTTTCAGCCTCGAAAAATCGTTTGACAATTTTGAAATATTTTTCTTGAATGATTGAAATTTGGAAGGTTAGTGGCTTTATCGCATGTGAAAAATCGTACGATTTTTCATGCGCATGTACAAGAAAACTTTAACCCGGAAGTAAACAAATTAATGCAACGATCTTTCATCAACACAAGCTCAAATACACATTCAGCTAGCAGGACACATTGTACATTTGGGTTTGCCATTAACTACAGTCATGTAAAAATTGAGCTTAAAAAGTAAAGACAAGCAAAATTTGGAATTTCTTTTTTTTTTTTTTTCAAATAAATCAAAGTGCAAATGTTTTTGTCTCTAGTCCCATTAAGTAACAAGGCTGCATGTTGAGCACATTAAGCAAAATAATGGTAGTACAAATGGTTATGACATCAAATGATGAACAGACATTTGTGGCTATCCACTAAGTAATACAACAAGGCCTATATTGCTTAGTGATTTAAAATAAAGGCATCCTTTTTTTAAACCGCTATGATCATGGATGACATCATGTGCCCACTAAGCAAGATTATGCAACACGCATGGTAAAGTTTACAGGCATGATAGAGAATGAACAGTATGTGCATAATTGTATAGCAGATTTGTTTGAACGTAATTGTGTAATATAATATCTGACGGACACATTATATTGAATCCCCTCTTGAATTCCCCTCACATGTAATAATATTAACCACTTCAACACAGGGCACTTTCACCCCCTTCCTGCCCAGGCCAATTTTCAGCTTTTAGCGCTGTTGCATTTTGAATGACAATTGCGCGGGCAAGCAACACTGTACCTAAACCAAATCTATGTTATTTTTTCCCATAAATAGAGCTTTCTTTTGGTGGTATTTAATTACCGCAAGTTTTTTTCTTTTGTGGTAAACAAATAAATAGACCGAAAAGTTTGAAAAAAAAGTTTTTTGTTTATGTTAAAACATTTTGTAAATAGATACGTTTTTTCCTGCACTGACAGGTACTTATGAGGAGGCACTAATATGCAGCACTGATAGGGGGCACTGATATGCAGCACTGATGGGCAGGGGAGGGCTGGCAACCTTGGGCCTGGGGGGCAAATCCAGTCAAGTGGCCGATTGAACCACCGAATCAGCTCACCATCTATGCCCACGGATATTGATGTTATGAAGCAAGACAAATATGATACAATGTGGTAACATAATTTAATGTTAATAGCAACAAAGGAGGTTTAACAAAAATAATGCATCAATGCAGCCTGACCAGTGCCCATCAGTGCAGCCTGACCAGTGCCCATCAATGCAGCCTGACAAGTGCCCATCAATGCAACCTGACCAGTGCCCATCAATGCAACCTGACCAGTGCCCATCAATGCAACCTGACCAGTGCCCATCAATTCAGCCTGACCAGTGCCCATCAATTCAGCCTAACAAGTGTCCATCAATTCAACCTCTCCAGTGCCCATAAATGCAGCCTCACCGGTGCCCATCAATGCAGCCTCACCAGTGCCCATTAATGCAGCCTCACCAGTGCCCATCAATGCAGTCGGGTCAGTGCCCATCAATGCAGCCTCACCAGTGTCCATCAGTGCAGCTGCACCAGCGCCCATCATTGCAACCTGATCAATGCCCATCAATGCAGCCTCACCAGTGCCCATCAATGCAGTCAGATCAGTGCCCATCAATGCAATCTGATCAGTGCCCATCAATGCAGCCTCACCAGTGTCCATCAGCTCAGCCTCATCAGTGTCCACCAGTGCAGCCTCATCAGTTCCCATCAATGCAGCCTCATCAGTCTCCATCAACGCAGCACCACCAGTGTCCATCAGTGCAGCCTCATCAGTGCTCATCAATGCAGCCTGATCATTGCCCATCAATGCAGCCTCACCAGTGCATACAAGCTCAGCCTTATCAGTGCAGCTTGATCAGTGCCGCCTATCAGTGCCCATCAGTGCTGCCTACTAGTGCTGCATATCAATCCAGCTTAATCATTGCTCCTGATCAGTGCTTACCATTGCCGCCACTTTCTCTGCCCTGCTGACCCCGTCCTATGTCCCACTGAACCCCATCCTCTGCCCTCATGTCCCAGGGTCTGATAAGGAAGCCACAGCCATTCACTGTGAACAGCTGTGGCTTCCTCATCAGACCCTGAGACAAGAACAGTATACTGTGGCTGGGGTGAGACAAATTTAGATGGGGGGGTGCCCAATTTAAGTCTTGCCTAGGGCAGCACAAAAATAAAATACACCACTGGACACTGATGTATTATTGACTAGTGGCAGTCATTAACCCCTTTGTGCTGCATTAGTGGTACCAGTGTCAGTGTATATAAACCATTTCATGCTGCACAATACAGGGGTTAATTAACACTGACACTGGTGCCACTGTCACTAATGCAGCACAAAGGGGTTAATTAACACTGATGATGCCACTGCAACTGATGCAGCACAAAGGGGTTACTTAACTGCCACTGGTCACTAATGCATCAGTGGCCAGTGGCAGTACATTAACCCCCTCCATGCTGCATTTTACAAACAGCATTGTAAATTAACCCCTCCCCCCGAAGAAATTAATCACTTCAGCCAGTTCACACAGCTAAGACACTGACACAACAGTACCTTAGGTAAGGTGTATTACCCTCACTTGCACAGGGCTTCACTGTCTCCTCGCAGATCTTAGCAGAAGCAATCTCCTCTGTCCTCTCTTCCCGCCTCCTGGCCTCTGGATGACATCACGTTCGGCCGGGACTAGGAAGCACCTGTCAGGTGGAGATTGACTCACCAGTCAAAGAGGCCACTTGCTCCGCACAGCTTCCACCCCTGCAGACAGGCATGACACCCGCCAGCCGCCGTTGCATTGTGTTATACTTGCAGAGCTGCAGCAGAGCAGTGACATACTCGCACTTCTCCGCTCTGCAAGTATAACACAATGTAGCGATGGCTGGCGGGTGGCATGCCTGTCTGCAGGGGTGGAAGCGGTGCGGAGCAAGTGGCCTTTTTACGAGGCATCAGAGCAGCCTGGAGGGCAATTGCTTCTCTGCCCCCCGGCCCAGTCCACCCCTGCTGATGGGCACTGATATGTGGCACTGATATGCAGAACTGATGGGCACTGGTGGGCGGCACTGATAGATGGCAATGATGGGAGGCACTGATGAGGAGGGCACTGACAGGCTCCCTGAGCACTGATTGGCATCCCTGGTGGCATGGGTGGGCAATCCTTGATGGCTCTAGTGGCATCCCCAAGGTTCTGCACTGGTAATCAATGCTCTGATTACCAGCACAGACCCCCCCCCCCCCTCCAATCAGGAGAGCCACTGATCAGCTCTCATCTACTCGTGCCTGTCAGGCGTGAAGTGAGGAAAGCCGTTCAACGGCACTTCCTATTTACTATGTGACCAGCTGTGATTGGACACAGCTGGTCACATCGTAGGCTCTTTACTGGGATCGGAGATGCGGTGTGTCAGAGCGGGGGCGCACAGAGCAGTCTATCCTGCTGGACATCATATGATGCCCAGTCAGGATAAAGCAACCACTTTGCGGCAGGTACTTTGTGATATGATGGACGGGAAGTGGTTAAAACTAAAAAAAAAAGGTTCTACCTGCTCAGGTCTACTCATATGATGCCAAACTGTGATCTGAGACTGGGCTAAGGCATTCTGCAGTTGAAATCACAGCTGAAAGAAATGTCAGGGGCAATAAATATTTTACCATGCAGTTGGGCTGCACAAATGCTGTAATGACCATCAAGCCCTAGACCTGCTCAGGATGTTAGGATTAGAAGGCCACTTTTATCATTGGATTTTGGGGGGAACAATGTTCCCTTTAGCATTTGGGTGAGTATACAAATCTCCCCTGTTCCTGTGCAAAAATACTATTTATAATGGTATCCATTACCAATACAGGTTGTGCATTGACAGCCCTACTGCATGGTATTTTTTTTGTCAAAGTTGTAGTTTAAAGATGTGCACTTTAATGACACTTAGGTATGTGTCTCCCCAAAAAAAAAAGAAAAGAAAAAGTAGTAAGAGAGGGGATCAGAAAACAATTTAGAACATTAGTTGTAAAACAAATACCCTATATCAGCATGAACATCACAAATACTGTATGTCATTTATGTTACTTGTTGACAATGATTTTGTAAAGTGCAATATTTTTGAATAATCGGTCATTTTTAAAATAAACTATATAAAAACGATACAATCTTTTAAAACGTTAAGCGTAAAAAACAAAAAAAAGTTCAAATTTTTTTGTTTAACCACTTTACCTCCGCTCACATGGAGGTTACTGCGGCACTTTGCCACGATCCCGTCCAGCGACATAGACCTACGTAGGGCGGGTTCACGGCTCCCAGAGCGCGCTCCCGCGCGCCGCGGGAGCCGAATCCGATCGGATTCGTTTGGGAACCGAACAGTCACCAGATACTGACCAATGATTTTTGGTCAGTGTCTGGCGATCGGTCCCAACCAATGGCAATCTGTCCCCTGTCTGTGTAATGTAAACACAGGCAGGGGAAGTGATGTCACTGTCCCTCCTGGAGTCCTTTCGGTTCCAGGAGAAGACAGAGAGACATCAAAAACGTGAGTTCCACTAAGCACTACACTGACACACCTCACATAGGCACATTTAACCCCTTGATCACCTCTGATCACCCCCAAACCCCTCACAGTGAACACTATATACAGTGGTATACAGATATTTTACTGATCACTGTATAAGTGTCACTTGTGAGCGTAGTTTGCGCTTGCGCTAGGCCCAAATAGGGTTAGGGCACCCGCCACCTATCCCCTAATAAAGTTTTAACCCCTTGATCACCCACAGTTAACCCCTTTACACCCTATTACTCTGTGCACTAAATACAGTATATAGGTAAATACTGATCACTGTATTTAGTGTCACTTGTGACCCTAATTTGCGCTTGCGCTAGGCCCGAATAGGTTTAGGCCACCCGCCATCTATCCCCTATAAAGGTTTAACCCCTTGATCTCCCGCAGTTAACCCCTTCACTCCCTATCACACAGTGCACTAATATATACAGTATATCAGATAACTACTGATCACTGTATTTCCGGAATTCCTCCCGAGTACCCGTACCCAGCAAGCACGGATTTAGGCGTGACACCCGGAATTATTGTCCCGACTGTCCTGACCAACTTGGTCTTTGCCACGGTGACTGTTTCCGTCGCTACTACACACTACTGGATTATTAGCGTAGGGTACAGCACGGCACAGTTTAGGGCACATTTACACAGGGTCTCAAAAGATGTTCGATGGCTATCGTCATTTTGAGAGACCCGAACCTGGAACCTGGAACTCGACGTTTGAAGAAAAAAAAAAAAAAAATACATAAAAGCTAAAAATAGTTGTCGTCTCAGTAATTTTTTATGTTCTTCTACACTTCCTACTGTACTTTTAATGTCCTTTGTTTGTTTTTCATTCTTTTGTGACCTGTTTCTCTTGCAGGTACTCGTCGGCTACCACGCATTGATTTTATATATTCTGACACAAACAGTGTTTGCGCTCAGCATATATGGATACCTTTGCTGATAGCAGCTGTGGTGATTTTCTGATTTCAGCACTGCAGTTAAAATCCTATTTTGGTATACGTGGATAGTGTCGTGTATACCCATCATTAAATTCAGTGGGTGGTTGTTTGGGCGGTTAATGATGAGTAATACTACGCATTATTCCTGTGCTGATTTCTGATAGGTTCTCTTTTTTTTCATTCAGCCCACAGGCTGCATGAAAAAAAAAAAAACCTATATGCCAAACAAGGACCAGCAATGTACTGGTACGTTGCTGGATTTGAGTGGTTATACCAGGATGATGCCTGCAGATTTAGGCATCATCTTGGTATTGTTTTTTTACAGCCAGCGGTCAGCTTACATGTAAAAGCAATCCTAGCGCATAATTGGCCGCTAGACTGCTTTTACATGCAGTGGGAGGGGACTCCCCCCCCCTCCTGCCGCCTTCCGCTGCCTTCCACGGTTTTTCTCGGGCTCTCCTGTCCCACCGGTTAACCCGAGAGTGCAGCCGGTGGTTCAATTATCTAACCATAGAGCTGATTGGAGAGGAGAATGGCTCCAATCATCTCTATGGCCTAAGATACCGGAAGCTACGAGCATTTCATGACTTCTGTTTCGCCAGAAATAAACAGCGCCATTGGGAAATTGGGAAAGTATTTTATCACACCAATTTTGGTATGGTCAGATGCGTTAAGGTCAGAGGAAAGATCTAGAGTCTAAAAGACCCCAATTTTTTTAAAAAAAGAGTACCTGTCACTACAGATTGCTATCATAGGGGAAATTTAAATTCACCGCGATAACAATAAAAATGATTAAAGAAAAAAAAATGAAAGAAAAGGTGTCAAAATAACATAAGAAAGCAAATTAAAAAAAAAAATCAAGCCCCCCTGTCCCCCCGTGCTTGCGCGCAAATGCGCACACAAGCGTTGGTCTAGCGTCATATGTAAACCGCAATTGCAGCATGCATGTAAGGTATCGCCGCGAACGCCAGGTCGAGGGAAGTAATTCTTGTGGTAGACCTCCTCTGTAAGTCTAAAGTGGTAACCTGTAAAGACTTTTAAAGGCTTTTAAAACCGTACGTAGTTTGTTGCCGCGGCGTGCGCAAATTTTTATGTTTCAATAGTTTTTATTGAGTTTGCAAGAAAGATAACAATACATAACTTACACGCACACAATCATCAAACTGCAAGGTTACAAATGGATCAACTCTCATTATAACAAGGAAAACAAAGTTACAGTAGCCCCAAATATCTACCAAATAAGGCTGCGGAAAGGCTCAACGGAGGAATGCGTTGGTAGCAATAATACTTATAGAGGCAAAAGGTGGCAGTAGGGGTGATATCCAAACAGGGGTAAGGGCCAGTTCACCAGGGGCACCCCTAAAGGGAACACACTGTGCCCCACAGAGAAGTGGCAGGAGGAGGCTTAGAAAAAGCAGAAAGGACATCATCCCCTAGCGTTCCTTTAGGGAGGGAGGTAACGAAAAACTTGTTCAATCCGCAATGGAACCATTGGCGTACCATAACTACCAAAAAAGTAGAGTTGAGTTGTCGATAACTAGACCTTACAAACTGTGTCGACAGAGAAAAGGAAAAAGAAAGTCATAGAAGAGAGAACCAGAAGAGAAGGAAGGAAAACAAAGAGTAGGGGAGGGTGGGAGAGTAAGAAAGCGGAGGAAGGAAGGGGAGGGGTCAATAGGGAAGATGATCCCATGGTCCGAGCCTACCAAGGAAAGAAGTATCCACCCACTGCCAGATAGTTCGTCCCCGAAGACCCAGTTCAGAGCGTAATATGGACGTAGGTCGCCCAGGGTTCCCATATCGCTTCAAACTTTGCTTTGGAATCTTCCAGAATGCTAAACATCCTCTCCTGGGTCATGATCCAGGAGATTTTGCGTTTCGCGGAAAGGAAAGAGACTGTGGGTTGTTTCCATTGTTTAGCTATTGTAAGTTTAGCCCCTAGAAAAATAAAGGAGATCAGGGTCTGTGTATTCTTAGGGACTTGAGGAATACGCTGGCAAAGGAGGGCATAGGTTGGGGAATGTGCTATTTGGAACCCCGTGACTCGAAGCACTGTGCAAAAAATTTTATTCCAGAAGTTACGTAGTCTAGGGCATTCCCAGAAAACATGAATGTGGGTACCCAAAAGGCCGCATCCCCTGAAACCCACCGGGGGGGGAGTTGGCAAACATCTCAGCCAGGCGAGCAGGGACCATATACCATCGCATAAGGACTTTTATATTGGCTTCCATGAGACCCACAATGTGGATCCCGCGTGTGGCTCTCACATTACAAGTGTGCCATACCGCTGGGTCCCAGGCAAAATTTAAGTCCTGCTCCCATTTCAACATATATGAAGTCTTGCTATCTGTGTCTATCAGGGATGCATATATGAGTGAAATACCCCCCTTGACATCCCGTATCCTGGAGCACCAACTTTCATAAGGAGTGACCGATAGGGGATCCCTGGACCCACATCTGACCCTAGCCAGGAAATGTGAGATCTGAGAAAAACGAAATCCTTCTGCAGGTGGCATTTTCAGCACATTCCGGCAATGTGAGTATGAAAAAGGACCCTTTGCGTCAAAGAAATGACCGATTCTGTAGAGACCCTTGTCCGTCCACCATTTGAACGCCTTGATATCATTCCCCGGGGGAAAGTCAGGATTATTGAAAAATATGTTTGAGGGGACCCCAGGGTGAAGTAATAGTATTTGTCTTATGCGTGCGCAAATTTTTAAAGCATGTTATGTTAGGTGTCTATGAACTCGGCATAAGATCATCTTTTAAATTTTACCAAACAATTTGGAATTATATAGTGTATTTCTGCATTAAATATAAAAAAAGTGTTTTTTTTACGCAAAAATTGCGTTTGGAAAATGTGTGCGCAAATACCGTGTGACAAAAAAAATTGCAACATCCACCATTTTGTTCTGTAGGGCCTCTGCTTTAAAAAAATATATAATGTTTGGGGGTTCAAAGTAATTTTCTTGTGAAAAAAAAATATTTTTTCATGTAAACAAAAACTCACAGAAAAGGCTTGGTTTTGAAGTGGTTAGAAGAGTGGGTGATGTGTTGCTAAAATTGAGCATAAAATGCCAGGACTGTTCAAACACCCCCCAAATGACCCCTTTTTGGAAAGTAGACACCCAAAGCTATTTGCTGAGAGGCATATTGAGTCCATGGAGTATTTTATATTTTGCCCTAAGTTTCAGGAAAATGACAATTTGTTTTTTTTTTGTTTGTTTTTTACACAAAGTTGTCACTAAATAATATATTGCTCACGCATGCCATGGGTATATGTGAAATGACACCCCAAAATACATTCTGCTGCTTCTCCTGAGTACAGGGATACCCCATGTGTGAGACTTTTTGGCAGTCTAGCTGCGTACAGGACCTGGAAAACCAATCCACACCTTCTGGCTTTCTAAGGGCGTAAATTGTTGATCTCACTCCTTACTACCTATCACACTTTTGAAGGCCATGAAATGCCAAGATGGCACAAAACCCCCCCAAATGACCCCATTTTGCAAAGTAGACACTCCAATCTATTTGCTGAGAGGCATGGTGAGTATTTTGCATCTCTCATTTTTTTGGAAAATTAAGAAAAAACAGGAAAATGCATTTTTTTCCTCTTTTTTCAATTTCCAAAACTTTGTGACAAAAAGTGAGATCTGCAAAACACTTAACATGCCTCTCTGCAAATAGCTTAGGGTGTCTACTTTCCGAAAAGGGGTCATTTTTTGGGGGGGGGGGGGGGGGAGTGTGCTGTCTTGGCATTTCATGGCCTCCGAAACTGTGATAGGTAGTCAGGAGTGAAATCAACAATTTACGCCCTTGGAAAGCCTGAAAGTGGTGATTGATTTTCGGGGGCCTGAACTCGGCTAGACTGCAAAAAAGTCTCACACATGTGGTATCCCTGTACTCAGGAGAAGCAGCAGAATGTATTTTGGGGTGTCATTTCACATATACCCATGGCATGTGTGAGCAATATATCATTTAGTGACAACTTTGTGTAAAAAAACAAAAAAAAAAATAATAATAATATATTTCCCGGAACTTGTGGCAAAATATAAAATATTCCATGGACTCACCATGCCTCTCAGCAAATAGCTTGGGGTGTCTACTTTGCAAAATGTGGTCATTTGGGGGGTTTTTGTGCTATCTTGAAATTTCAGGGCCTCCGAAACTGTAATGGGTAGTGAGGAGTAAAATCAGAAATTTACGCCATTAGAAAACCTAAAGATGGAGATTGATTTTCGGGGTCCCGTACACAGCTAGGCTCCCAAAAAGTCTCACACATGGGGTATCTCCATACTCAGGAGAAGCGGCAGAATGTATTTTGGGGTGTCATTCCACATATACCCATGGCATGTGTGAGAAATTTATCTTTTAGTGACAACTTTGTGTTAAAAAAAATTTTTTTTTTTAGTCATTTTTCAAACACCTGTGACAAAAAAATTAAATATTCAATGAGCTCAACATGCCTCTCAGAACATTCCTTAGGATGTCTACTTTCCAAAAAGTGGTAATTTGGGGGGGTCTTGTACGCCCTGCCATTTTAGCACTTCATGAAATGAGATAGGCAGTCAGAAATTAAAGCTGCGTAAAATTTCAGTATTTACACCATAGTTTGTAGACGCTATAACTTTTGCGCAAACCAATAAAAATACGCTCATTGAATTTTTTTTGTCAAAGACATGTAGCTAAATATATTTTGGCCAAAAAAATGACATAAATTGAGTATATTGGATATTTTTTAAAAGACAAAGTTGAAAATGTCATTTTTTTGCAAAATTTTCGCTCTTTTTTTATTAATATCGCAAAAAATAAAAAGCGCAGAGGTGATCAAATACCATAAAAGAAAGCTCTGTTTGTGTGAAAAAAAGGACGTAAATTTCGTTTGGGTACCACATTGCATGACCGCACAATTGTCAGTGGTCTGGACGTAAGACAGCAAAATCCTCCGGTGGTAAAGTGGTTAAAGTATCAACCAGGTTAAGCAAACTTTGTTGTATTGATGCCAAGAGCGCTTTCATGTTTTCAAGATTTTTGCAGCACACCAGTATGTCTCCAACCATTTTTTGGGCAGTAAAGCCATTTATATAGGTTTCCTCATTATGCACTGTAAAATAAATAAATAACTGCATATGTATATACTGTATTTAGGCTTGTGAAGGATTGAAACATGTGTATGCCTAATATGTTTGATTCAAATTCCTGTGCTGCTGGAAATCTCAGTCGCCAATGCCTCCTCAGCTCTATCTAGACATTTGGAATGGTCAGCTGTAGTACACTCTTCCCCAAAGGAAAACACTGTTTCTTGGTCTATTGGCTGACGAACATCTTCTGCAGGTTCAACTGTGTTGTCATTTTGTCAGAGTGTTCTTCAATAGCTTCTGAAACAACCATTTTGTCTATCTTTTTTTCTAAAATAAGAAGGAATAAAATATTATAAACTGAAGGAATAAAATACCATAAACCATAAAATAACATATTGGATATACAGTGGTGATCGAAAGTTTGGGCACCCCAGGTAAAAATTTGTATTAATGTGCATAAAAAAGCCAAGGAAAGATGGAAAAATCTCCAAAGGGCATCAAATTACAGATTAGACATTATTATAATATGTCAACAAAAGCTGGATTTTATTTCCATCACTGACACTTTCAAAATTACAGAAAACAAAAAAATGGTTTGGGCACCCTGCAGAATTTATAGCATGCACTTCCCCCTTTGCAAGGCTGAGACCTGCCAGTGTCATTGATTGTTCTCAATCATTGTCTGGGAAGACCAGGTGATGTCAATCTCAAAAGTTTTAAATGTCCAGACTCATCTGACCTTGCCCCAACAATCAGCACCATGGGATCTTCTAAGCAGTTGTCTAGAAAACTGAAAATAGTTGACGCTCACAAAGCTGGAGAAGGGTATAAGAAGATAGCAAAGCGTTTTCAGATGTCAATATCCTCTGTTCGGAATGTAATTAAGAAATGGCAGTCATCAGGAACAGTGGAAGTTAAAGCAAGATCTGGAAGACCAAGAAAAATATCAGACAGAGCAGCTTGCAGGATTGTGAGAAAAACAATTCAAAACCCACGTTTGACTGCACAATCCCTCCAGAAAGATCTGGCAGACACTGGAGTTGTGGTTCACTGTAAAGAGATACTTGTACAAATATGGTCTTCATGGAAGAGTCAGAAGAAAACCTCTTCTACGTCCTCACCTCAAAAATCAGCGTTTGAACTTTGCAAATGAACATATAGACAAGCCTGATGCATTTTGGAAACAAGTTCTGTGGACCGATGAGGTTAAAATTGAACTTTTTGGCCGGAATGAGCAAAGGTACGTTTGGAGAAGAAGGGGCACAGAATTTAATGAAAAGAACCTCTGACCAACTGTTAAGCATGAGGGTGTATTAATTATGCTTTGGGGTTGTATTGCAGCCAGTGGCACAGGGAACATCTCACGAGTAGAAGGAAAAATGGATTCAATGGATTCAATGGATTCAATGATGGTAACTTGATGCCATCTGTGAAAAAGCTGACGTTAAAGAGAGGATGGCTTCTACAAATGGATAATGATCCTAAACACACCTCGAAATCCACAGGGGATTACATCAAGAGGCGTAAACTGAAGGTTTTGCCATGGCCTTCACAATCTCCTGACCTCACCTCAACATAATTGAAAATCTATGGATAGACCTTAAAAGAGCAGTGCGTGACAGAAATCTCAAAGAACTGGAAGGCTTTTGTAAGGAAGAATGGGCAAAGATACCTCAAACAAGAATTGAAAGACTCTTGGCTGGCTACAAAAAGCGTTCACAAGCTGTGATACTTGCCAATTGGGGCAGTACAAGATATTAACTCTGCAGGGTGCCCAAACTTTTGCAGACTCCATTTTTTTGTTTTCTGTTATTTTGAAAGTGTAAATGATGGAAATAAAATCTAGCTTTTGTTGACATATTATAAAAATGTCTAATCTGTAATTTGATGCCTTTTGGAGATTTTTCCATCTTTCCTTGGCTTCTTTATGCACATTAATACAAATTTTTACCTGGGGTTCTGTTAAATATTTATTCCAAATTCATAATTCGGCACTTATTGGAATTATATTATATTTACAGCAAGCTTGCAAAATATATGTGATTTTATGATTAATCATAGTATTATTATGTGTGAATGACCTTGATCCAGTGATTAACAATGGAGTTCTTCATCTGAGCTGAGACAGTAAAATGTCAGATAATTCTGGAGAATGTAGCTAGTTGGAAGATGACATATAAGGTATCTGCCGGGATAGTATGTCATGGAAGACAAGAATAGGATCCATGTGTAATAGTAGGAATGACATATATTAGTTTAAATAATGTTAGTTAGGATTAGTGTAATCCCAGTCATAATTAATCGTATTTGTATGTATTTACTTAATGTTATACAAGTCGTATAAGTTGGTTATATGTGTGTTACTTTTGTGTAAGATAAATGATGGTTATATGGTTTAACATGACATCAGCCACATTAGACGTTACAGGAATAGGGTGTTACATGTGGGCTTGTCAATCAAAGATCCACATATGACTCTATGAGCTTAGTACCTCTTCTTGTATAGAACAACTGAAGTTAGCAGAAATTATGGATGATGCCATACAAGGCTTGGAGTATTGGAAGTTCATGACGTATACATGTAAGATAAATTGCCATGAGATTGAGATTTACACAGGACTCTCACACACACAGACCAAGGAAGACCACACATTACTTTTTCTCCACACAAATCTATTCATAGACTTTTTGACAACCTAAGCAGGTGTTTTGCTCTCTGAAACCTAGCAACGTCATTTCCTGCTTCTAACTAGACATTTTACACGGAAGGACACAGAGGAACACACATGGCTATACAGCCATGACTTCAAACTTAACACATTTTTCCATGAATTATTGTTTTTATTCTTCATATTTTTACCTACACTGAACTGAACTGTCATACCTTTTACATTGTATTGTTGATGCCAAGTGTGTTTAAATAAAATCACACTTTGTTTTTGAATCAGTCTGGCTATCAATGCTAATCAAATCGAAACGCCTAAAGAGATTAGAATATTATTAGATATATTCTATATTTTACAGGTTCCCAAACTTTCGATCACCACTGTAGGTAGTAGTTTAGCGTTTGCATTTTAATAACTGGTCCTCATATGTTTTTAAAAGATATAAGCCAAAACAAAATAGGAAAAATAAGCATTTTCATGTTTATTCACTGATAATTTATGTATTAATTAATGTACCTTTCTTGATAATTTTGTGGATTTTGCAGAGCTGATCAACCTCCCTGAGCTTTAAATCAGACCACCGTTTACGAAGCTGGTCCTCGGATCTTTGCACACCGTGTTTAGCATAGATGGCACTGACAACTTTATCCATGATTTGGTCCTTTCTTGTGTTCGGCTTTGGATAGTGTGCATATTTGCCATCATAGTCTTTTCTTTCCAGTATTCGGACCATGGTAATCATTTCTTCCAAGCACATAGGTGTTGCTTTCTTTGTGCTGCGTTGCCACTTCCTGGGCATCACACATCTGTTTCTGGTCTCTCACTCATGGTATGGGTGAACAACAAAATTAGCTCATTAGAATAGTGAATTTTGTCGTGAGGTACCACATCCCTAATTGAGTACACAGAAGTATCGAATGTTGGGGCATAGGTTGGGATTTTAAAGGTACCGTTTTAACATAACCAATATGACACAAGAAATTGTGTGATCTATTATTTTCTTAAAAATATAGCTTTATTGTATATAAATAATCCCAACAGTGGGATGTATGATCATATATCAAACAGACATAATGACAGACAGAAAATCATAAAATACAATATAAAAATGTGCCATGATGGCGAACATCACAGTATCAACATGTAGTCACAGCCTTATTTGAGTGGGTGGACTCCCCAAGAGGTTGCTGCCGGCCTGGGCAACCCTAGCCGATATGCAAACCTCTAGTGTATCCGACTTCCACTACCCGACATGTTTCGCGGTGTGAACCGCTTCCTCAGGGGTATAAGGAATTAACAGTGACCAACTAAAGAGGTGACAGGAGAAAACAAACATTAGCATCATAGTTATACAGTTCGTACTTTAATATCATATGATTGAGTTGTTGCGAATATCGGTATGTGTCAAGAATGGAGCATTGGGCCGTGGCCCCTCAACCTTCTGACACTTGCACGTCATATATTCGATCATAGTTACCACGATTACTTACATAAATAACAGGAAAATGTATTTACACTGACATGCAGGCCGGAGCTCATGCGATATTCCCAGGTGATGAGACTGATGTATCACAAGCATCCAAGATACACGTGCTGGGTGCCAACTAATGTCCCCCAGGCGGGCATGGACGACCACATGTAGAAGGCAGCTTTGCCTAGAATGGTAGAGAGTATATTCTATACTAGTGAATCAATGCAATAAGTGCCAATGGATACTAGTAAGTATTTCATACATAAACCAGATATAGTGCTTAAGATAGACATATGTCCACCCATTAGATAGTTATCATTAGCCATATATTATTGTCATGGGTAACAAAAGAACTCTATGATGGTTGATGAAAATAGTAACAGTATATAATGTCTTGATACCTACCAAAATAAAGGCTAGCAGGTAGCACACTGGTCAGACGATGGATATGGCGGTGTTGCGTACATAGGGAGCGATAGGATATCTATAAGGGAATTGTCCCGTTGTATTCGGGTCTCCAAATGATCCCCTGGATATCTGTGGAGGTATATGTATAGTTGATATAAAATATAAAAAATATATAAAGGAGGTGCTTGACACAACCATGCCAATGTTCCTCAGTAACAGAAAGCCCGAACCCACATGGTTACCCAAAGAGTCAGACATATACAAGATGGGTAAAGACAGGGGTCCGTAGTAAGTGACACCCTGTGCTGGGTCCCAAAGCCATACAAGTACAGCGTGGTAGACGCCATTACCTCTCCTAGTCCGCGTGTCCAGCCTCCATCGTCTGCACCATAACAGTGCCCTGCCGCTGCTTAAGTGTGTGTCGTCAACCCCATCGTCAGTAGAGGGCGACACGCGCCGTACTGACGTCACGGGGTCCGATGTACAACTGCGCATGTGCGTCGATGGACGCAATGCGCAGCTGTGAATACCACAGGCGGCTCCACCTAACAGGGGTTGCGTAGCAACCCGATAACGCCGGAACACAGCATCCGCTGTGGAATGGAAGCGGCGTTAGTGGTGGAAGATTCGTCCGTGTGAACAAAGGGGCGTGTGGCTAGTAAGTCAACACGAGCCTCTGTACATCGCATACCCGCCTCTGGGACTTCATAGGCAGTCCAATGCACTCAATCCAAGGATGGTCTCGGGTTCCACCGGGAGGTGATCGCATGCCATATATTGGGCCGCATGTCAGGGTTCACATCTCTGTAATTATAAAAAACAATAATATGGGTACAATTACAATACTATTAATTGTGTAGCCCTGCACAACAGAGAATGCGATCTGTATTGATGTATATATGCCAAGAAGCCACCCGCATAGGAACTCGACTCTTAGCGGGGGTTTCAATCGTGGCTAAATGATATATCCCTAAATTACAACTGTATATAGAGATAGGGAAAGGAAGTGCACAAGAACATAAGGGGAGAATAGGGTATCACCAGATATTATAATATGGTGGTGTCATTCCAAGTCCTTGAGGTAATACCCCCCGACCCACGGGGTGGGGATTGGGATAGACGGATTTTACAAGCCGAGACTCTTTGGATCGAGAGATTGAATGCTCTCGATCCTCCCGGACTCAACGAGATGCATACCTTCAAAGCATTCTTGTAGTTATATATTATGGGTATAGGAGTGTTTTGATGTTATATCCGATTGTTGGATCCTGGTAGGGGCTTCTCCCCTTGCTTCTTTTCCTTTCCTTTTCTGTATGGTTTTTACTTCCTTTATCCTCCTGTCTGCCATTGCTTTTTTTCTTTACTCATCTGGTGATACCCTATTCTCCCCTTATGTTCTTGTGCACTTCCTTTCCCTATCTCTATACACAGTTGTAATTTAGGGATAAATGGATTTTTGTAAAATCTTACCGTAAAATCCTTTTCTCTTAGCTCATCGACAGACGTAGTCCTCGGTGATACACCACCTTCGGGTTATGTTACCTCCGCAGGAGCAGGACTAGACAGGAAATTAAAAAGCTCTGGCCACACCCTAGGGGCAGTCCCAGAGGGTATATCCTCTCTCTCTCTGCCTCAGCAAATCAGTTATGTGAAAAAGCAGTGCTTAGAGAATTTAACCCAACCCAACTCCAAAACAGAGGGGCGGGGACTACGTCTGTCGATGAGCTAAGAGAAAAGGATTTTACGGTAAGATTTTACAAAAATCCATTTTTCTCTAGCGCTCATCGACAGACGTAGTCCTCGGTGATACACCACCTTCGGGACGTCCCAGAGCAGTATCACAACTGAGGGGTGGGAAAATGGAAATCAAATCCCAATCTAGAAGGCCCAACCGGTGCCAACTAGAAATTTACAATGCTCATCCTTAATGATGAGACTCAACAAAAAAATTTTCAAACAGAAAAAAACCCTCGAGGTAGACCACCGGTCTCCTCAAATTGCGGCCTGCAAAACCTTGCGGCCAAATGAGGCATCCGCCGATGCCGTCACATCAATTTTATAGAATTTAGTAAAGGTATGTACCGACGACCAGGTGGCCGCCTTACATACCTGGACCACTGACGCCTGATGGCGAAAGGCCCAGGAAGTACTGAGCGCTCGAGTGGAGTGCGCCCTAACAGGGAACGGAGGACTCTGACCCTTAATAGAATAAGCCTGTACCACCGTTTGTCTAATCCATTTGGCAATGGTCGCGGCAGATGCAGGCAAACCCTTTCTGGGGCCATCCGTGATCACAAAAAGTGAATCCGTCTTACGGAATGATTCCGTAGCTTTCAGGTATACCCAGATTGCCCGAACCACATCTAAGGAATGCAACGCATGTTCCCGATGATGCTTGGGCTGAGGACACAAGGAAGGTAGTACAATATCCTCATTCAGATGAAAATCTGAAACCACCTTAGGAAGAAAAGATGGCTTAGGATGAAGTACTACCTTATCCCTATGAATCACTAGGTATGGGGACTGGCATGATAATGCAGCCAGTTCTGACACCCTGCGAGCAGAAGTAATAGCCACCAAGAAGGCCACCTTCTGGGATAAAGTAAGCAAGGGAATCTCCCTGATGTTTTCAAAGGGAGGTTTCTGTAGAACCGACAAAACCAAATTAAGATCCCAGGGCGGTAAGGGCGCGCGGACTGGAGGAGCCAGGTGCCGCACCCCCTGGATGAAATTCCGCACCAAGGATTTGGTAGCTAACGGCTTCTGAAAGAAGATTGCTAATGCTGAAACTTGACCCTTGATGGTGCTCAAGGCTAGCTTCTGCTCAACCCCTTGTTGCAAAAAGGCCAATATTCGAGACACCGAATAGGTACGTGGAGGAAATCCTAAAGATTCGCACCACGCAATATAAGTCTTCCATGTGTGATAATAGACTTTGCTGGAAGTCGCTTTCCTTGCTTTAATAAGGGTAGGAATGACTGAAGTAGACAACCCTCTGTCCTTCAGTACTTGGGTCTCAATGGCCAGGCCATTAAAACCAGCGACTGTAAAGCACGAAGGTAACTTGGTCCTTGAGACCACAGACACTCCCTGAGACGAAGTTCCCACGGAACGTCTGCGACTAGCATGTCCAAGTCGGCCAGGCCGGCTTGAGGAGGCCAGCCTAGAATTTCTAGGACCACTGGCGCTGATTGGATCTGAACCAGGCGTCCCTAGAGCTATCTGGCCCCGACCATCCGAGAAAGTCTGGTCGTTTTCTGTTTCCACACATTTATCAGATACCTGATAGTTATCAGGAAGGGTGATCTTTTCTGGTTGAACCTCAGGGACCGAAGTCACCCGACTAGAGGCTACTTGGCCTATCTGGTCAACCAGATCCGATTCCTGTGAGGTATCGGGACTAATCTTAGGAAAGGGTAAAGGAAAAGATCTATTCATGGAACGGTAACTACCGCTTCCTGTGGTACTTAAATGTTGGAAGGGAAGAATCGCACCGGTAGTAGTGGTTGATGCTCGATCTGATGTCCTGAATACCGGTGAAAACGTCCCCCCACCCTGAAACCGGGTGGGGGCGCACCTTCAGGCTGTGTACGCCTTTGCTTCGGGTTTGGCTGGGTTGGTCCTCTGCTTGTCCGACCAGCCCTTCTTGAATCCTCCTGGAGGAGTCTTGCCTTTCCCGCTAGTACCAGCCGGGCGCCCTTTATGGGCGGTAAAGAAAGGTCCTCGCTTGTTGCGAGGTCCCTTAGCTTTTGCAGCCTGTGGCAAGAAAGTGCTCTTGCCCCCAGTGGCATCCTTAATGATTTCATCTAGGTTGGCCCCAAATAGACGATTCCCCTGAAAGGGGAGATTGGTCAAGGTCTTTTTGGAACCTAGGTCAGCTGACCAGCATTTTAACCACAGCACACGTCTGAGGATCACTGCTAACTTAGATGCATGCCCTAATAAGGGAGTTGTGTCCAAGGCTGCGTCACAGATAAACCGTAGCCCTTGTATGATCTGTTCCATCAAATCAGATGTCTCCTGGGGAATATCTTTTCCCCTAAGATCTTGGCGTACCATTTTCGCCCATTCCGTAAGTGTCTGGGAAACTAGACCAATAACAATTACTGGTCTAAATGCTGACCCTATCAGAGAAAAGATAGTGCGGGACTCTGCTTCTATCTTTCGATCCACCGGATCCTTAAAGGACGAAGTGTCCTCCACTGGAATAACCGTGGCTTTATTCAGCCTGGAAATAGGCGGATCCACGACTGGTGGTACCGTCCATTTCTTAATGATGGATTCCTCAAACGGATAGCGTCTAGCAATACGCTTGGAAATAGTAAAGGTACGTTTTAGAATGCTCCCATTCTCCTTTAATCTGATTACCAAAACATTTAGGTACCGGAAAAGCCTTCGCCATCTTGATGGGCTTATTAGTACCGAAAGGCCTCTCTGTTTCAGTTGCCTCTGCCGGTAAAGCCTCAAGTTTTAAGGTTTCTTGCACTGCCACAACTAGTGCGTCCACCAATGCTTCTTCCTGAATTATAGCAGGAGAAGAAGCGTCCTCCTCACTGTCTGAGGGGGCTTTACCTGGGATAACAGCCCTTGCAGAGGAATCTGCAACTGCCGTGACCATCTCTGAATCTGAGTCAGAGGTGTCAGATGGTATAGGGGTAGGCGGGGGTCGCTTCCTTGACCCCCGTCCCTGACAGGCCGCCTCCACCCGAGCCACCATAGACTCCAAAATTGCTGTAAATGACTCTATACTCTGTGCACCGGCGGGTCCCGAGGCCCCCTCGAGGGAAACAGGTGGGGGAATATGTGTGGCAGGGTCCATGATAACTCCAGTTACTTCCTGGATAATATAATTCAAAAGAAAAAAACTTTTTTTTTTTTTTTTTTCTGACCCCCAGCGCCACAAAAAGCCCCTTAGTGTTACCTGCTAGGGATCCCTATCGATCGAGAGAGAGAGAGATAGACCCCCAGGCTCACCACTTGATGCTCAGAGTTAAACTGCAACAGCTTACAGCGCTGTCTTGACAAACAGGAAGTCTTTTGGCTGGCTGCCCAGGAAGAAGGGAGGCGGCTCCGCCCCTCTGCACGCCTTCCGGCGCCTCCCCCAAGCTCCACGAGGTGTAGGATCACCTCAAACATGGCCGCCCCCATGCTGGAGACACGAGGCTACACCAAAATGGCGGCTCGTGCGATCCAGCAAAAAAAATGGCGGCGGCCTGTGCTGACTAGCGGTGTGCTGCAGGACACACAACACTCTCTCTGCATGGGGATATGGCGTGGTTGGCGGTACCGGCCCTGGCGGACCGCATGGCCGTTCGGGAGGCCTGCTAATAGCTGGAGATCTGATTTGGAAGGCAGTCTACATGTCCGTGGCTTCTGACTGGTAGGTAGCTTATACTTAACCCATAAGATTCCCAGAATGCCACAGATTACATCTTTAAAACATGTATACAATAGATTGTTAGCTCCCAAACCAAGCCTCCTGGCTTTTTGCACACATAAAATCACACTCAAAGTAGGAGGATTTGTGACATGTTATAGGATAGAAAGAACTCTTTCTTACCATACAGAGAGGGGCCCGCGTTCACCACAAAACCCGTCAGGGAAAAAGGGGGAACATACTACTCACCATACCGGAACCAGGCGGGCACCAACTCCTGACAGTACCCCTCTCCACCGGGGCGGGAGGGCTGTCGACCGATACGGACGCCGTGACTCATGGTCCTTGGCGTTTCAGCGAGACGTTTAACTCGCGGGTTCAGTCCTTTTAATGGGACTTTGTCGCGGCCGACCCAGCGCGGAGCTATGGCCTGCACGCGCTCGTAGGCTGAACTGGGGTGACCACCGGATCTCAACATCCAGCCCGTCGCCCAGTTCAGCTTTCTTGCTTGAAGATCTCACAGGAACACTGGAGAAAAAAAGCTGTCTAAAAATCCTTTTAGAAAAAAATTCTTGCCAGGACCTAAGATCCCAGCAAGGTATCTAGGTCCTTACTCCTAACTAGACAGAAAATAACTGATTTGCTGAGGCAGAGAGAGAGAGGATATACCCTCTGGGACTGCCCCTAGGGTGTGGCCAGAGCTTTTTAATTTCCTGTCTAGTCCTGCTCCTGCGGAGGTAACATAACCCGAAGGTGGTGTATCACCGAGGACTACGTCTGTCGATGAGCGCTAGAGAAATATCATTTAGCCACGATTGAAACCCCCGCTAAGAGTCGAGTTCCTATGCGGGTGGCTTCTTGGCATATATACATCAATACAGATCGCATACTCTGTTGTGCAGGGCTACACAATTAATAGTATTGTAATTGTACCCATATTATTGTTTTTTATAATTACAGAGATGTGAACCCTGACATGCGGCCCGATATATATGGCATGCGATCACCTCCCGGTGGAACCCGAGACCATCCTTGGATTGAGTGCATTGGACTGCCTATGAAGTCCCAGAGGCGGGTATGCGATGTACAGAGGCTCGTGTTGACTTACTAGCCACACGCCCCTTTGTTCACACGGACGAATCTTCCACCACTAACGCCGCTTCCATTCCACAGCGGATGCTGTGTTCCGGCATTATCGGGTTGCTACGCAACCCCTGTTAGGTGGAGCCGCCTGTGGTATTCACAGCTGCGCATTGCGTCCATCGACGCACATGCGCAGTTGTACATCGGACCCCGTGACGTCAGTACGCGCGCGTCGCCCTCTACTGACGACGGGGTTGACGACACACACTTAAGCAGCGGCAGGGCACTGTTATGGTGCAGACGATGGAGGCTGGACACGCGGACTAGGAGAGGTAATGGCGTCTACCACGCTGTACTTGTATGGCTTTGGGACCCAGCACAGGGTGTCACTTACTACGGACCCCTGTCTTTACCCATCTTGTATATGTCTGACTCTTTGGGTAACCATGTGGGTTCGGGCTTTCTGTTACTGAGGAACATTGGCATGGTTGTGTCAAGCACCTCCTTTATATATTTTTTATATTTTATATCAACTATACATATACCTCCACAGATATCCAGGGGATCATTTGGAGACCCGAATACAACGGGACAATTCCCTTATAGATATCCTATCGCTCCCTATGTACGCAACACCGCCATATCCATCGTCTGACCAGTGTGCTACCTGCTAGCCTTTATTTTGGTAGGTATCAAGACATTATATACTGTTACTATTTTCATCAACCATCATAGAGTTCTTTTCCATCCATTGGCACTTATTGCATTGATTCACTAGTATAGAATATACTCTCTACCATTCTAGGCAAAGCTGCCTTCTACATGTGGTCGTCCATGCCCGCCTGGGGGACATTAGTTGGCACCCAGCACGTGTATCTTGGATGCTTGTGATACATCAGTCTCATCACCTGGGAATATCGCATGAGCTCCGGCCTGCATATCAGTGTAAATACATTTTCCTGTTATTTATGTAAGTAATCGTGGTAACTATGATCGAATATATGACGTGCAAGTGTCAGAGGGTTGAGGGGCCACGGCCCAATGCTCCATTCTTGACACATACCGATATTCGCAACAACTCAATCATATGATATTAAAGTACGAACTGTATAACTATGATGCTAATGTTTGTTTTCTCCTGTCACCTCTTTAGTTGGTAACTGTTAATTCCTTATACCCCTGAGGAAGCGGTTCACACCGCGAAACATGTCGGGTAGTGGAAGTCGGATACACTAGAGGTTTGCATATCGGCTAGGGTTGCCCAGGCCGGCAGCAACCTCTTGGGGAGTCCACCCACTCAAATAAGGCTGTGACTACATGTTGATACTGTGATGTTCGCCATCATGGCACATTTTTATATTGTATTTTATGATTTTCTGTCTGTCATTATGTCTGTTTGATATATGATCATACATCCCACTGTTGGGATTATTTATATACAATAAAGCTATATTTTTAAGAAAATAATAGATCACACAATTTCTTGTGTCATATTGGTTATGTTAAGGGCTCTTTCACACGGGCGGTCCGATCAGATCCGCCTGTCAGTTTTTTAGGCAGATCTGATCGGATCCTCCATGCAGCTCTATGGGGCAGCGAGTGTCAGCGGAGGTCACCTCCGCTGACACCCGCTGCCATCCGCATCCGATCCTGTGCTGAAATCTGGACGGATGGAAACCCTATTTTTCCATCCGTTCAGTAATCGGAGCGGAGCGGATCTGATGAGAGCGGACAAGCGGTCCGCTCTCCTCCGATCCCCCATAGAGGGCAGCGGGTGCCGAGACACCTCCCTCTCCGCTCTGCAAGCGGAGACGGAGCTGTCATCCGCCCGGCTCAGCGGGGATCGCGGATCGATCCCCGCTGAGCAACACGGATCCGCCTGCGGAGGCGGACCGTGTGAAAGAAGCCTAAAACGGTACCTTTAAAATCCCAACCTATGCCCCAACATTCGATACTTCTGTGTACATGGTATGGGTGAAGTTTCGCCTAATTGAGAGGAAGGGCGGAGCACATCAGCTTCTTCCTTACACGAGGTGATGCATTTCCTGTTCCGGGGGACAGATCGTTTTCACGAACAGACTCTTTCACGATTCTTCCATTAATTTTCTTCTGACAAGTATCGGTAAGTAGAAAACTGTACTGCTTTAAAGAGCTGTTGCTAAAGCTAGTATGTATGTATGCATGCTGTGAGTGTTCAAACCATTTTTTTTTTGTTTACAGGCACTATGGTGGATAAGTTTACTTCACCAGATTTTTTACCACAGTTCATACAAATGTATAGAACTGTCTCTGGAAAGGAATATTCAGACAAGCCTAAATGAAGCATATATGAAATGGGCTGAAATTTGCACTGCTGTTTATTCTAAAGCTGATGCTGCTTATGTCAAACGAAAAATAGCAAATATGAGAACTGTGTTCAAATAAGAATTAAACAAAATCTATGACTCTAAAAGATCAGGAGCTAGGGCAGATGAAATGTATGTACCCCATCTATGGTATTTTGAAAGTCTTCGCTTTCTCACTGACAAAGACGATGCTATATCATCAGTATCCAGTTTAGCCAGATACAGAAGATAGGACACAGGACACCAGAGGAACTTGCTGATAATCAGGTAAATTGCATGAAATGCTTTTTATTTGTACCATGTGGATTTTTTTTTTTATGTAAAGAAAAATACATAAACACTTTATGGATTGTCCTTGTTCATTTTACATGCATCTTAAATTGCATGACAAAGAACATCTATGTATACTTTACTGGATAAACGATTATTCCGATAGATGGCTTTGGTATAACCTGACAGAAAATGAGCAGCGGCATACACTCTACATATTATTCTACCAATCTACACCGCCAGGCCCAACAAAGTACGGTATTGCATATATTCCACCCGATTTTGGTGTGCAATTTGACTGAAGAGGCGTGGATGTGCATGGCCTAGGTTCACCAGTGCCTCAGTGTCACTTCGCCAATCACCTAGAATCACATTACCTGCCATAGTGTCCTCCCTATCGAGTATGGCCTGGGCATATATGAAGAGGTAATGCGATGCAGGAAATTGTGCAGAACACAGCAACTGTGCACAATTGTATCAATGTTATCAGGAGAGACATTGATAGCAGTATGGAAGATTCTAAACCTGTTAGCCGTGATACCAAATGCATTCTCAACCACACGTCTAGGTCGTGATAATCTGTAATTAAATATTCTTTGATCTGGGCTAAGATTTTTCATAGGAAATGGTTTGAGTAGATTTTCTCCTAAACCAAATGCCTCATTGGCAACAAAGACAAAGTTGAGTCCATTTACTGCCTCTTGTCTTGATGGCAGATTGGGTGACCCATTTTTTAGACATTTGTAAAACTCAGTTTTGTCTATTATTCCTTCATCGGAGTTTCATCCATTCTTCCCAATGTCCACAAAGATGAACTCGTATTTGGCATTCACTATTGCCATTAACACGATGCTGAAATATCCCTTATAATTGTATTAGTAGGAACCCGAGTTTGCAGGGGTTGTAATACGCACATGCTTCCCGTATATCGCACCACCACAATTTGGGACATTCCAATAATCTTGAAATTGCTTGGCTGTGGCCAGCCATTCCTCCACAGAAGTTGGTAACTGTAACAGAAAATAATAATTGTTTAGAAGATTGTGTGCAATTTTATGTACTATAATAAATTACATTTTTTTTTCTACACAGGATCTATTCTTCAATCCATCGGAACCTTCACATCAGCAGCTAAAACATCAAACGGTTAAAAAAAGACGATCACTACAAGATTCAACTAACAGCTTTCTTTCACAAGCATCTGCTGCACTGAATCAAAAGAGGGATAAATGGCCTAACTGTTAAGAAGATTGGATGGATGTCAAAAGAGCAAAAACAACTGCCTGAACCATTACTGATCCAGCTACTAAATAAGTGAGTCAGAGGGGAGCTCACACAACATACACACTTGGCAGAGTGCAATATCACTCAGCGGCATCAGTCTCAACAATCTCAGCATCCACATCACTGGTGTGTACCATTCCCACAACATGAACAAACGCAAAAACACCTGGGGAAATTATTTCCATTACACATCCTTGTAATTGTGTTCCTGCTCTTTATAAAATTGTGTTAATATGTTTTTTTCATGGTTATACTGTTTACAACCCCCAAAAATGTATTTGTGCTCAGATTTTTGGTTAAATTATGTTTTGGTTAAGAAAAACATATCATTTCTTGCTATACAGAGACAAATATGTACTAAATTCTTTGACACATACTGACCAAATTGCTGTTTTTTGTAAATAATTTCAAACAATAGAGATAATATGATTACCTTTAAATATTCAGTTTGCAAGAACTTTACTATAGCTGCACAGGTTTCTGGGATGATGCGACGTACTGGGCCGATATGGCTGTGGCAAACCTGAGATCTTCATATGTCCTTCCAGGGCTTCCAATAGCCCGAAGTGTTGCTATTAACCGTTGCTCTGCTGTTATACTTTGTCTGAGGACAGTATCCTGTCTTCTTATGAAGGGTGCCACATGGCTCAATAGCAGCTGAAAGGCTTCATCCGGCATTCTTAGATAATTCCGAAAGTCATCCGGATTATTCTCCTTCTGGTCTCTCAACAATGTCACGTGAGAATATTTTTCATGGTTCCTCAGCTATTGCTTGGTCCATTGTCTTCTTCTAGTTTTCGTCTCATGTGCCTGTTGTATTGCCATGATACAAAACATTGCTAAGGCAATGGTCCTCTCATCCACACGATCCATACTGAATGAAAAGCTATGGGGATGGTAATGAAGCGAACAAAGAGGGACAGAAAGATCTGTCCACAACTAATGTACGGTACACCAAGCTTTCACATGCTTTTTTTTTTCCACCTGCACTGTGAATGTGTACATGGTGTGTTCAATAAAAACATGGCAACATTTCATTCTTTGTGTGTTATTAGTTTACGCAGACTGGGATTGTCTATTGTTGTGACTTAGATGATGATCAGATCACATTTTATGACCAATTTGTGCAGAAATCCATATCATTCCAAAGGGTTCACATACTTTTTCTTGAAGCTGTATGTTTAAGTTTTGTTATATGGTTAATTGTTTATGGTAACTTTTATGTGTAAGGAACTTTATGTATTTTTGATGTCCATTAAAGTCTTGTTTTATGTTTTTTATCAAAACTGCTCTTGGTGTGTCTGTTCATTTTTTTTTTATAATATTCACTAGATATTTCAGTGGCTGTCCAGTATACCTTCATTATAAATTTTGTTATTCCCACATTTGATACAACTGGCGTAGTTCGGCAGGATACTGTATGGTCACTAAATATAGAATATTTGGATGAAATATTGTGTTATAGAGGGTGTATGAGGATTATTCATTGAATTGCTGCAAGACTGAGTCAGCAGTTTAGTGAATAATCCCTAAGCACAGTCACTTTGAGTTAGAATAATACATAAAGATTGTGATGAGTTGAGATGCATACTCTGTTTAACCTCCCTGGCAGTAATCCTGAGCGTGGCTCGGGGTTAATTTTCAGTACCAAAAGCGATAACATCGAGCCACACTTGGCATTAACCTGTAGTGATACTTACCTTGTCCCTGCAATCCCCAAATGTCCTCCTGCTGTGTCCGCCGGCCAATGCCGGCATCCGTCTTCTGGGTTCCCTTCCTTGCGAGCACCGTGATGCAGGGAGGCGGAACCCGGGTGGAATTTAAAAAAGTATAAACAAAACACACACATAGTAATACATTGTAATCTGTCAGGATTACATTACTGTGTGAAACCATTTCACCTCAGTTTTGTCCCTAGTGATTTGTCCAGTGCCCTGCCTGCACATTTAATGTTCTTTCTGCCTGGAAACTTCCATGGCATCCAAAAAGCCTTCCTTTAGATCAAAAGCAGTTTTCGACCAGCTAGAAAACAGCGATAGTGAATAGGAATTACTTGAATAATTGAACGATAGTGATTTGTTGGGAAATTCGTCATCAGACACTGAAAGTGATGACCGCGACGATTCTGTGACTGAGCTCAGAGATGTGCGAACTTAGTGACTGTGGTACAGATCAGGCAGCACCTGGTATGAAAGTAGACGTTGAACCCCTTGGCATAGTTACAATTATTTTTGACCGATGAGGTTATTGAAAAAATAGTTACTGAGACAAACCAGCTACTAACCAGCAACAATTAGCTACTCTGCATCGGAAGTTTTCGAGAAGCAGAAAATGGGAACCAGTGACCAAAGAGGACATTTGGAAATTTCTGGGCCTAATAATACTTCAGGGAGTGGTGGACTTGCCACTCCATCCTTTGGCAAGGTCATGTCAGAGTACAGATTTTCCCTTACATAGTTACATAGTTACATAGTAGGTGAGGTTGAATAAAGACAATAATCCATCCAGTTCAACCTGTGTAGGTGTGTGTGGCTGTAATCATCTCACATACCCCTGAATGTTCTGATCCTTGAGATGTAAGTCTAAGAGTCTTTTGAAAGCCACCATACTACCCGCAGAAACCACCTCTTGTGATAGAGAATTCCACAATCTTGTAGCCCTAACAGTAAAGAACCCCCCACGTTGCCTGAGGTTAAAACGCTTCTCCTCTAATCGCATTGTATGCCCTCGAGTCCTCATGCAATCCCTTCGAATGAACAGCTTTTTTTCTAAGCTGGGATCCCCATTAAGATATTTATAAATTGCTATCATGTCCCCCCTCAGACGTCTCTTCTCCAGGGAGAATAAATCGAGCGATTGTAGACGCTCTTCATAGTCAAGGTCCTCCAATCCCCTAATTAGTTTAGTTGCCCTTCTCTGGACTCTCTCCAGCTCCAACACATCCCTCCTGAGGACTGGCGACCAGAACTGGACAGAATACTCCAGATGCGGTCGGACCAGAGTTTTATAAAGTGGAAGGATTATAGTCTTATCTCTGGAATACATCCCTTTCTTTATGCATGCCAATATTCTGCTGGCTTTGGCAGCTGCCGCTTGACATTGCATGCTGTTGCCTAATCTATCATCAACCAAGACTCCCAGATCCTTCTCCATTTTTGATTCCCCCAAGGGTTCCCCTCCTAACGTGTATTGTGCTTTTATGTTTTTAGTCCCCAAGTGCAAAACCTTACACTTCTCCACGTTAAACCTCATTTGCCATGTCGTTGCCCACTCTGTAATTTTGTCCAGGTCATTCTGTAGGATATCTGCTTCATGCTGTGCAGTTATTGCTCTGGCCAATTTTGTGTCATCTGCAAAAACTGATATCGAACTACTGATCCCGACCTCAATGTTGTTTATGAATAAATTGAACAAGGTTGGTCCCAGGACTGAGCCCTGGGGCACCCCGCTTACTACCTCAGACCAGTCTGAGTATGCGCTGTTTATTACCACTCTTTGGACACGCCCTTTAAGCCAATTCCGTATCCAAGAGCAAACCCTGCTGTCGATACCTGCAGATCTTATTTTATAAATTAAGCGCTTGTGTGGAACTGTATCAAACGCCTTAGCGAAATCCAAGTACACCACATCCACTGGTCTCCCCCTATCTAGCTCACAGCTCACCTCCTCGTAAAATGTTAATAGATTGGTTTGACAAGAACGCCCATTTGTAAACCTGTGCTGATTACTGCTGATGATGTTGTTGTCTTTAGCAAACTCTACGATATAGTCCCTTATCATCCCCTCCAGAAGTTTACATACTATTGATGTCAAACTGACAGGCCTATAATTTCCCGGGATATGCCTCTGGCCCTTTTTGAATATCGGAATCACGTTAGCTTTCTTCCAATCCCCTGGTACATCTCCTGTCCTAATACTGTCAGCAAAGATCAGGAACAGTGGTCTGGATATAACCTTACTGAGTTCCTTGAGTACTCTCGGATGTACGCCATCCGGGCCTGGTGATTTGTTTGTGTTGAGTTTATCCAGCCTTTCCCTGATTTCACCCTCTGTTAGCCATAGTGGCAAGTCCTGTGTATTACTACTAACCAAACAGTCATGGTCAGTGTACCCCTCCGTTTCCTGTGTAAAGACTGACGAGAAAAAAGCATTCAGCACGGTTGCTTTTTCAGTGTCCTCTGTAACCATCCTCCCATCATTGTTAATTATGTGTGCAATATGCTCTGCCCTAGTTTTTTTGCTGTTGATATATTTAAAGAATTTCTTTGGGTTTTTTTTACTATCCTCCGCTATTTGTCTCTCAAAGTTGATTTTAGCCATCTTGATTTCTTGTTTACTTTTCTTATTTGCCTCCTTGTATTGCTCGAAAGCCGATACTGTGCCCTCTGATTTATACTTCTTGAAGGCCAATTTTTTTCCCCTAATAAGTTTTTTGACGCTACGGTTTAGCCAGCCAGGTTTGGCTTTGTCTCTTCTAAATTTATTTCCCATAGGAATGCACTGCAAGATGCCTTTGCCTAATATGTTCCTAAAGCATTCCCATTTTTCCTCTGTGGTCAGGGATCCCAGGGTTTGGTCCCAGTTTACCCTTTCCATCAATGAGTACAATTTTGGAAAGTTTGCCCTTCTGAAGTTTAGGGTTCTTATGTTCCCCACTTGCCTTGTTATATTGTTATTTATACTAAATGTGATCATCCTGTGATCGCTAGAGCCCAGATTGTCCTGGACTCCTACCTGCGAGATTAGGTCTGGGTCATTAGTGATCAATAGATCCAGGACTGCATTTTCTCTAGTCGGAGAATCCACCAACTGTGACATGTAATTATCCAGTAAGGTTTCCGTGAATAGGCGGGCCTTCTGTGAGTGTGCAGTCCCCTCGTCCCAGTCAATGTCGGGATAATTGAAGTCCCCCAATATGACGACTGATCCCAATTTTGCCACTTTACTCATTAGTGCTAAGAATTCCAGCTCTACCTCCTCCCCTTGGTTAGGTGGCCTATAGCAAACCCCCACAATTACTTTCCCCTTTTCTCCTTCCCTATGGAGTTCAACCCACACAGATTCTAAATCCATGCTCATCCCATCCGTAATGTCACTCCTTTCTCCCTGATCATGAAATATTTACATTTTGAAAACATCGAAGAATTTGATGAAACTACTCATCCTGCACCAAAACTAAAGAACATTTGGGAAGTATCTCAAATGATTCTAAAGAATTTTAAACGGAGCTGTGTGCCAGAAGGAGATATCAGCATAGATGAAAGTCTAATGGCCTACATGGGAAAGTTCAGCTGGGTACAATACATTGCATCAAAGAGGGCACGATTTGGGGTAAAATCCTACATGCTATGCGAATCGTCTACTGGCTACATTTGGAATTCAGTCATTTACACTGGAAAAGGAAAAAATCAATCCAAAATACAGAAACTATGGAATGGCAACATCTTCCATTCTTTCACTCATTGAGCCATTGTGAAATCAGGGCTATTGTGTAACAATCGACAAATTTTATACGTCTCCTGAACTTTATGAGTTTCTTCTGCAAAACAAAACAGATGCCTATGGAACTATTAGGACTAAACGGTGCGACATGCGCCAACGTTTGACAATAAGAAGCTGAAGACTGGAGAAATTGTTGCCTAGCAGAAAGGCAAAATGATGGCACTGCGATGGCGTGACAAGAAAGATGTGTGCCTAATGAGTACAGTTCATAATACCTCCACTGTTATGGTACGCACGAAAGGTGGGAAAGAAATTGTGAAGCCACAAGTAGTGATAGACCACAATAACAATAGGAGGTGTCAACAGAGCAGACCAAGCAATGACATTCTACCCAGCAATGAGGAAACAGCAAAATAAGTACTACAAGAAGATCTTAAGACATCTGCAATGCTTGAGGAATGCCTACATTCTGTTCAAAAAAAGAAAAAATGACAAGCCTGTGATTCATTCTGACTTAATTTTGAAAGTTGCTAAACGTATCTTTGTGAACTACCAAACACCATCAATGGCTGTGAATAGAAGAGCTGAACATTGTGCTGTTGGTGTTGTCAACCCGGAACGCCTGATTGGTCGTCACTTCATGGAGGACATCCCACCAACCGAGAAAAAGTCAGCACCTACAAGGATGTGCGTGGTTTGTTGCTCGAAGCGAGATGACAGTGGAAGGGAAATCAGAAAGGAAACCAGGCTCTATTGTCCAGATTGTGACGTCGGACTTTGTGCAGTCCCATGTTTCAAAACTTTTCATACCCGGGATGTTTACCAAACAGTGCCTAGTGCAGTGTCTAGTATTACAGTGATAAGTAATATTGCACCCTTGTTTGGACAAATGTCAGTGTTTTTGGTTTGATTACATTATTGAATAAAATGTAATATTATAATATATGATTTTGTGTTTCAAACATTATCATACTGGGGATGTCTACTAGAATCTTGTTTGGACAGATTTAAGTGAGTTATTCCTGTAGCAGTACTCTCATGGGAGCTGCTAAATGTGGGTTCCCCTGGGTTACCATTAGCAACAGTAGGACATTTAAGCATGTTTCCAAGTGTGATTACCTCAGACAAGAACCAGTCCAGTTTCTTTGGTTTTTAGGGTTTATTGAGAACTTGGATAGGAGAAGGGATGAGTGGGATACTCCACCAACTGAACTATGCACAAATAGGCAGGGACTATACAGAATTGCTAATTGATGCTGGTTAGCGCTAACTAACGCTGATTAACGCTGACTGATGCTGGTCACGGCTATGACGCTTACTTTAGCTTCACCTTTGACTGTGAAAAGTCCTTTAACCACTTGCCTACAGTGCACTTTCACCCCCTTCCTGCCCAGACAGATTTTCAGCTTTCACACTTTGAATGACAATTACTTAGTCATGCAACACTGTACCCATAAAAAAAATTGTGTCCTTTTTTTCACACAAATAGAGCTTTCTTTTGATGGTATTTAATCACTACTGGGTTTTTTATTTTTTGTGCTATAAATAAAAAAAGACTGAAAATATTGTGAAAAAACGCATTTTTCTTTGTTTCTGTCATAAAATTTTGCAAATTAGTCATTTTTCTTCACAAATTTTGGCCAAAATTTATACTGCTACTTATCTTTGGTAAAAAAATAACCCAAATAAGTGTATATTATTTGGTCTTTGTGAAAGTTATAGAGTCCACAAGTTATGGCGCTAATCATTAAAAATTTATCACACTTGATCACACCTGATGCACTGAAGGCCTATCTCAATTCTTGAGACACTAAAAAGTCAGGAAAGTGCAAATACCCCCCAAATGACCCCTTTTTGGAAAGTAGACATTCCAAGGTATTTAATAAGGGGCATGGTGAGTCTTTTGAAGTTGTAATTTTTTCCCACAATTCTTTGCAAAATCAAGATTTTTTTGTATAAATTGACGTATTAACAGGTTATTTCTCTCACACAGCATATGTATACTTGCAACTACACCCCAAAACACATTCTACTACTCCTCCTGAGTATGGCGATACCACATGTGTGAGACTTTTTCACAGCCTAGCCACATACAGAGGCCTAACATCCAAGTAGAACCGTCCGGCATTCTAGGAGCATAAATTACACATATAAATTCCTGACAACCTATCGCATTTTTGAAGGCCCTGGAGCACCAGGACAATGGAAACCCCCATAAAATGATCCCATTTTGGAAAGCAAACACCCCAACGTATAATTTTTGAGGCATAATGAGTCTTTTTAACGTGTCGTTTTTTTCCACAAGGTTTTGGAAACTGTGGAAAGAAAATTAAAATGCTTTTTTTTTTTTACACAAAGTTGTCAATTTATGAAAAATTTCCAACACATAGCATGTACATAGCAAAAATTGCACCCCAAAATACATTCTGCTACTCCTCCTGATTATGTCAATACCACGTGTGAGACTTTTTCACAGCCTGGTTACATACAGAGGCCTAACATCCAAATAGCACCGTCCGGCATTCTAGGAGCACAAATTACACATAATTTCCTGACAACCTATCACACTTTTGAAGGCCCTGGAGCGCCAGGACAATGGAAACCCCCATAAAATGTATAATGTATAATGAGTCTTTTGAATATGTCATTTTTTTTCCACAAGTTTTTGGAAAATGTGGAAAGAAAATTAAAATGCATTTTTTTCCACAAAGCTGTACATTTATGCAATATTTCTAACACATAGCATGTACATAGCAAAAATTGCACCCCAAAATACATTCTGCTATTCCTCCTGAGTATGGTGATACCACATGTGTAACACTTTTACACAGCCTAGCCACATACAGAGGCCTAACATCCAAGTAGCACTTTACACAAAGTTGTCCATTTATCCACTTTAAGACTGGGCCTATTTCTGACACTTGGTGTTTACAAGCTAAAATCATTTTTTTTGCTAGAAAACTACTTAGAACCCCCAAACATTATATATTTTTTTTTTAGCAGAGACCCTATAGAATAAAATGGAGATCGTTGCAATATTTTTTAACACACCATATTTGCGCAGCAGTCTTCCAAATGCAATTTTTTTTTAAAAAATTAACTTTTTTAAATTAAAAAAATAAGAAAACAGTAAATTTAGCCCAATTTTTTCCATAATGTGAAAGATAATGTTACACTGAGTAATTAGATACCCAACATGTCATGCTTCAAAATTGCGCACGCTCACAGAATGGCGCCAAACATTGGTACTTAAAAATCCCCATAGGCAACATTTTAAAAATTTCTACAGGTTACCAGCTTAGAGTTACACAGGAGGTCTAGGACTCAAATTATTGCTCTCGCTCTAATGATCGCGGGGAATACCTCACATGTATGGTTTGAACACCGTTTACATATGTGGGCGGGACTTGCGTATGCGTTGGCTTCTGCGCGCAATCTAATGGGGACAGGGCGCTTTAATTTTTATTTTTTATTTTTTTTCCCATTTATTTTATTTATTATTTTTACACAGTTTTAAAAAAAAATGTTTCGATCATTTTTATTCCTACTACAAGGAATGTAAACATCCCTTGTAGTAGAAATAGGCATGACAGGTCCTCTTTATTGTGAGATCTGGGGTCAAAAAGACCTCACACCTCACAACTACACTAAAAAAGAAAAAACGGAATTTTTGTAAAATCTTACCTGTAAAATTCCTTTCTCTGAGTCCTCCGACAGTCGCCGCCTCTTCATATTCGTCACATATGGGGTATTAGACTTTGCTCCGAAGGAGTAGCTAGGCAACAGAATATGTTAACATTAAAGCTTTTAACATATCCCACCCTCAAGGGGTGGTCCCCTCAGTCAATACCCTCCTACTTCCTGCAACCATATCTCAGTTTTAGTGGAATAGCAGTAGAGTATACAACCAAACCCCAAAAGAGGGGCGGGGGCGGCGACTGTCGGAGGACTCAGAGAAAGGAATTTTACAGGTAAGATTTTACAAAAATTCCGTTTTCTCTTACGTCCTCCGACAGTCGCCGCCTCTTCATATTCGTCACATATGGGGACGTCCCAAAGCAGTGCAAACATGAGGGGTGGGAAACGCATCCGCGCCGAAAGGCAACGCAGTCTCCGCATCAAGGAAAGGAACCTTACCAAAGGAAGGAAACCAGCTGGGCAACAGCAAAAAACAAGTGCTCAACAGGAGCAACAACCCAGGAAAAGACAAAAAACCAGGGGATATAAAACTTATCCCAACAGCCAGGAGTCCCCAACAAGGGACCCTAGGGAACAGCCGCACTAAGAACCTTGCGGCCAAAGGAAGCATCCGCCGATGCCTGAACATCTACTTTGTAGAATTTTGTGAAAGTGTGCACGGTCGACCAGGTCGCCGCCTTACACACCTGGGCTACAGAAGCCCCATGACGACAGGCCCAAGACGTACTCAGAGATCTAGTAGAGTGCGCCTTCACAGGCACAGGGGGAACCTTCCCCTGCAAAGCATAGGCCTGTTCAATGGTCTGCCTGATCTATTTGGCGATGGTAGAGGCCGAAGCCGCCATGCCCTTCCGAGGACCCTCTGGAAGAACAAACAAGGAGTCCGTCTTTCGAAAAGACTCAGTCGATTTAAGGTAAACCCTTATCGCCCGAACAACATCCAGAGAGTGCAATCTCACCTCCTTTGGATGTTTAGGCTTCGCGCACAACGAAGGCAAGACAATATCCTCATTAAGATGGAATTCCGAAACTCGTTTCGGAAGAAACGAAGGATTAGGTCGCAAGACCACCTTATCCAAATGAATAACCAGGTACGGAGACTTGCAGGACAAAGCCGCCAGCTCCGACACTCTGCGAGCCGAAGTGATCGCCACCAAAAAGGCGACCTTTTTGGACAACATAGACAACGAGATCTCCCTGATCTGTTCAAAAGGAGCACGTTGTAACACAGATAGAACGAGATTCAAGTCCCAAGGGGGCAGAGGATCCCGCCTAGGGGGAACCAGATGCCGCACACCCTGAACAAAGGTGCCAACCAATGGGTTGGAAGCCACGGGACGTTGAAACAGAACGGCCAGAGCAGACACCTGACCCTTTATCGTAGCCAGCGCCAAACGCTGATCAACACCCGTTTGAAGGAAAGACAGCACACGGGACACCGAGTACGTGCGGGGTGAAAACCCCCTGGACTCACACCAGGCAAAATAGGCCTTCCAAGTACGGTAATAAACCTTCCCTGAGGAAGACTTCCTCGCGTTGATTAAAGTATGAACGACCTCTGGAGAGAGACCCCTCTCCTTCAGGACCTCGGTCTCAACAGCCAGGCCGTCAAAGCCAGCGACTGTAAAGCAGGATGGTATATCGGTCCTTGAGACAGTAGATCGTCTCGAAGAGGCAGACGCCACGGGGCGTCGACCGCCAGATTCACGAGGTCTGCGTACCAGGACCGGCGAGGCCAGTCCGGTGCCACAAGAATCACCGTGTTGCGTTCCGAGTGTAACCTGCGAAGGAACCTGGACAGCAACTGAATCGGTGGAAACGCGTACATCAGCCCGTACTGATGCCACGGGGCCACTAACGCGTCCGACGCGTCTGCCCGAGGGTCGCGCGTCCTTGCCACGAACCTCTTCACCTTGTTGTTGAGGCGAGACGCGAACAGGTCCACATCTGGAAGACCCCACTTCGCGCACAACATCTGGAAGACAGCCGGGTGGAGAGACCATTCCCCCTGATCCAGGGTCTGGCGACTCAGATAGTCCGCCTGCCAGTTCTCCACTCCCGGAATGTGAACTGCCGTTATCGCCGGGACATGAGTCTCGGCCCAAGACAGAATGTCGGCCACTTCTCGAGCCGCTCGGGCACTCCTGGTGCCCCCTTGGTGGTTGATGTAGGCCACCGCCGTGGCATTGTCCGTCTGCACCCGAACCGGGCAACCCTGCAGCCGGTCCGTCCAGCGATGAAGACAGAGACTTATCGCACGCAATTCCAGAATGTTGATCGGAAGGGAAGACTCCCCCTCCGACCAAGTCCCCTGGGCGGACAGAACGCCCAGAACTCCACCCCAGCCCGACAGGCTGGCATCCGTGGTGATTACCGTCCACGAGATAGGACGAAACGACTTGCCCCCGGACACCAACGGGGACTGGAGCCACCACAGAAGGTTTCCTCTGGTGCGATGACTCAATGAGATTTGAAGATCCAGAGATTGAGGTCGCCCGTCCCACCTGGACAGGATCTCCGCTTGGAGACCCCGCGTGTGAAACTGGGCGAAAGGAATCGCCTCGAAGGCCGAGACCATCAATCCCAGACATCTCATACACGTCCGCAGAGATGAGTGCGGAACGTCCCTGAGGGACCTGACTTCCTCCCGGAGAGTCCTGAGTTTGTCTTCCGGCAGGAAGACCTTTGCCTGCACCGAGTCCAGAATCATTCCCAGATAGGGGAGACGAACCGACGGACTCAGTGTCGACTTTGGAAAATTTATCGTCCAACCAAACTCCTGCAGAGTTTGCATCGTGACAGACAGGTCCTTCTCCAGACCCTGGCTGGTCGCAGACCGAACCAGAATGTCGTCCAGATACCCCAGGACAGAAACGCCCTGGGCCCTCAATAATGCCAGAACCGGTGCAAGCACCTTGGTGAAGACCCGCGGAGCCGAGGCGAGACCAAAGGGCAACGCCACGAACTGGTAGTGATCCTCCGCAATGGCAAATCGAAGGTATCTCTGATGACCCTCGAATATGGGGATGTGAAGGTACGCATCCTTCAAATCGATGGAGGCCATGAATTCCCCCGGAACCAGGGCAGCCACCACCGACCGCAGGGATTCCATGCGGAACTTGCGAACCCGCACAGAGCGGTTCAGAGCCTTCAAGTCCAGAATCGGACGAACCTTGCCCTCCTTTCTGGGCACGGTGAACAGATTGGAATAAAACCCCCGAAACCTGTCCCGATGAGACACCGGAACCACCACTCCCTGAGCCCTCAGGTCCCGCACCGCCAGGTGCAGGTCCCGCAAGCGCTCTGGAGACAGTTGAAGATTTGAGGGAAAAAATCTGCTCTCCGGCCGAGAGAGAAACTCGATCTTGTAACCAGATCGAACGATTTCCTGAACCCATCTGTCCCGCACACGGGCCAACCAGGGCTGAAGAAAACCGAGCAAGCGTCCCCCCACCCCAAAACTGGGTGAGGGCGCCCCTTCAGGCCGAACTGTTATGGGCTGCAGATCCGGATTGGCCGGACTTCTGTTTACCAGACCAGGGCTTCTTCTGAGAGCCTTGACCTTTGAACGGTTTGCCCTTGTAGTGCGGCCGAAAGGCACGAAAGGACCCCTGAGGGGGCCGAAAATTAGCATGCTTCTTCCCAGAAGCCCCCTTAGCCTTGGGGAAATGGGGCAAGAGAGTGCTCTTACCCCCGGTGATCCCCTTAATCAACACATCCAGGGACTCCCCAAAAAGGCGAGACCCATCATAAGGTAGATTGGCTAAGGTCTTACGTGAAGATTGGTCCACCGACCAACATTTTAACCAAACCAGGCGGCGAGACAACACCGCCACGCTGTGCACACGTGCAGCCAACGGAACCAGGTCCAGGTCCGCATCACACAGATACATGACACCCTGGTGGATTTGATCCACCATATCCAGGGTCGCCGGCGAGGCCGAGTCGGCCACTAGGACGCGCCTAAGCATCTGCGTCCAACTTGCGATCGCCTGGGCCGCCATGAGAGAAGCAAACAGAGCCTTAAGCATAGAACCCGTAACAGAATAAGTATGACGGGCAAGAGACTCCAGTCTCCTATCCGTGGCATCACGGAACACAGGGGAATCCTCTGCAGGAATCGCAGTGGCTTTGTTCAAAACCGCAATTGCGTGATCCACTGGTGGAGGCACACACCACCTTTCATCAGTGGAAGGCGAAAAAGGATAACGCAGCTTGAATCTACTTGGAACCGCAAAAGGTTTGCGCAGATTGCGCCACTGATCCTTAACAGCGCGCTGAAAATCATCATTGCAGGGAAAAACCTGCGGCGTCCTGCATTTCCTCTGCGTCCCATAAGCCGCCAAGGCAGCGGGGGGACACACTTCGTCCTGCAAACGCAGCGTTTGCTTAATGGAAGCAATCAACTCATCCATGATTGCAAGCTCTTCAGGCGAGCCAGGGGGAGAATTATCAACCCCCTCAACTTCAGCCTCCACCTCAGACCCCACTAGATCAAGAGAGGAGCGGGACCCCGATAAGGAGGCCCCCGCCATAACAGCCCCATCACCTTCACCCTCAGAATCAGAGGAAAGAGCAACTCTGGGCCTTTTAGTAGATTGAGCAGCCACCAGCATCTGCACCTGAGCAGCAAGGCCAGCCACAATAGTGGCTAAATCCCCCCCTGGGGGGGAAACAGCGGTCCCCTGGCTTTCCACCAATGCTGTAGGAAATTTGCCCTCCTGAGAATCCATTGCCCCTGTAATGCCAGACAACCAAGGGTTAACTGCCCCTTTTAAGCAAGCGCGGCAAGCGCAGCCCACCGCACCACACTCAAGCACAATGAGACCCCCACAGGGAATATGCAAACTGAACACAGGCAATGGATAGCAAGAACAGAAGGATAAAACCTGAGGAGACCCTCGCCGCTGCTGCTGCCTCGATCGGTGTTCCTGGAAAGAGGAAGCGATGCTGCCAGGGCGCTCTATGTAAGCCTATGGAGGCTACAAGAAAATGGCCGCCATGCATGTAAAACATGCGGCCGGAGCGAGTGTAGGCAAAATGGCGTCGTTTGGCGCCGAAACCGCCGCTCCACAGTGCATTAAAACACACATTACATTCCAGTATCAGAATACATGTCAGATCGCCGCAGCGATCGCTGTATATGCCCAAACATGCCAAAAAAACATGCCCCACAGCACACAGCTTCTCACACTGACCAGTCTGACACACACAGTGTCATACAGCTCCCCCCCCCCCCTTGCAGCCCACAGCATGCAGCCGAGAGATAGGGAGACAAGCAGTGTGAATAGAGGCAGGTTACACAGTCCCAGACTGACACCCCCCCAGACAGACAGGTCCCCACATAAATACACTTACCTCACATGGCGTGGGGGACCCGCACAGGCGAACAAGCCGCTGCACATGAGGCGGGGAGAGTCGCATTCAAGACGCACACAAGGGGGGTTAAGAAACCGCACAGCGTCCAGTGAGGTAGCCACCTCACCAATCATCCCTGCACCGAACAGGGATGGGTCGTTCACTGTGCCAGGAGCGTTACCTGGCTGAACGCTCGATGGCAGACTGGGAAGCCACTGACCCACGACCTGCGACCAGGGGGATCAGCCCGAGACCCAGTCCGCATGATCCTCTTCATCCGAAGAACTAACTAACGCTGACAAAATAACAGCTAAGTAAAGGGAGAGAGAAAAACTCAAACAAAATTTTAAAAAGAAGAAAGAGTCTGGGACAGAAAGTCCCAGCACAGAGAGAGCCAGCCACTCCTGACAAGCTAGACATTAAAACTGAGATATGGTTGCAGGAAGTAGGAGGGTATTGACTGAGGGGACCACCCCTTGAGGGTGGGAGATGTTAAAAGCTTTAATGTTAACATATTCTGTTGCCTAGCTACTCCTTCGGAGCAAAGTCTAATACCCCATATGTGACGAATATGAAGAGGCGGCGACTGTCGGAGGACGTAAGAGAAAAAAAAATTGTTGAAAAAGAAAAAAAAAAAGCGGCCCTTTAAACCGGTTGCTAGGCAACGACTTTTGATGTAGCTCCGGTCCTCCAAGACCATAGAGTCTAGTGAGGGCCATCTTGCCCTCACTGGACTTCCTGACTCTGAGGATCCGGGACCGGATAGTTTTCCCCGCTGCCGGCGGGAGGGGGCACCTCTTCCCCTGCACCATAAGGGTAATTCCGTGGTGGATCCGCCACTGGGACCACCCTTATCTGAAAGCCGACCGCCCGCCATTTAAAAAAATACTGGGGTTATGGCAGCTATCTGCTGCCATAACCCCAGTATTTAGCTTTTAATGGCCGACGTATATAGTCGCTAGGTGGTCGGTTAGTGTGCATGCATATAGCAAAAATTGCACCCCAAAATACATTCTATAAAGGAAAGTGTACAGGAATAGTCCGAGTCCATCTCCGATCCGCTACTATTTGCGATTTCAAATTCCGAATCGGATTCGGATACTGATGAGAGCTCCATGGTGCTCTCATCAGTCATGGAGAGGACCTGAAGGGCCTCCTCGCTGCTGTACATCCTTTTTGACATGCTGGCTGTGATGGGCTGTGCGACGGGTGACTGCGAATGATCACTGATGGGTGGCAGGTGACAGTCACTGATGGGGTGACAGGTGACAATGACTGATGGGGTGACAGGTGACAATGACTGATGGGGTGACAGGTGACAATGACTGATGGGGTGACAGGTGACGATGATTGATGGGGTGACAGGTGACGATGATTGATGGGGTGACAGGTGATGATGATTGATGGGGTGACAAGTGACGATGACTGATGGGGTGACAGGCGACGATGACTGATGGGGTGACAGGTGACGATGACTGATGGGGTGACAGGTGACAATGACTGATGGGGTGACAGGTGACAATGACTGATGGGGTGACAGGTGATGGTCACCGATGGGTGACAGGTGACGGGCGATGGTGCACGGCGGTACTGATGGCAGTCTCTGGTGACAGGTGCACTTTAGGCTACGTTCACATGTGAGCGTAGCGATCGCGGGCAGAATCACCACGCTTCTGCCCGGGATCCGGAAATCATTGCAAATCGTGGGACGCCTGTGCATTGCCCGTGATTTGCAATAGCACCCCAAACGCTGTGCGATGTTGCCGCGATTTCCGCCTGCCGAATCGCGGTAACATCACGCAAACAACGCATGATGCCCCAAAGAAGCTCTTGTACCTTTTTTGGGCTTCATGCGTTGCTTGCGCGATGTTACCGCGATTTGGCAGGCGGAAATCGTGGCAACATCTCACAGCGATTGGGGTGCTATTGCAAATCACGGGCAAAGCACAGGCGTCCTGCGATTTGCAATGATTTCCGGATCGCGGGCAGAATCATGGTGATTCTGCCCGCGATCGCTATGCTCACATGTGAACGTAGCCTTATGGGTGGCAATTTCTGGGCACTGATGAGGTGACTGTTGGGTGACAGGTGCAATTAGGGGGGCTGAGGACTGTGTGGGGACCTTTATTTTTGTAATTTTACTTTGACAGGTACACAGAGCAGTAACTCACTGTCTCTGGCTCTGCTCTCCTCACACTGGAAACTGTGTGAGGGGAGAAGAGCTAGTAACAGTGAGTTACTGCTCTGTGTTTACATTTTGTGATCGGCTGTGAATGGATTCACAGCCGATCACATAGTAAACAGCCACTGCCGGTGACTAGCTGTGTTCCTAGGGAACACAGAGCCACCGACATGACCACACTGCGCGCTCCCGATCGCGCATGCGAGGTCTCCTTCCGGGCTTTCCTATTGTGATCGGCTGTGTGATTGGAACACAGCTGATCACGTGGGAAACAGCCATGCCCATTGGCTGTTTACCCCCTGCCGGTGACACGCTGCCACCGACAGTGCAGGGTGGCGTGCACACGATCGCGCGCCTGCCCTGCCTGAATGGGCGGACGTCATATGACGTCCGCCCAGAACAATGGCCGCACCGTCCCGCCGTCATTTGACGGTGGGCAGGTGGCAAGTGGTTAAGCTCCCTAAGGTACTCTTTCTGTACTGCTGACAGACACTTCAAGGCCATTCCTGGCGCCCCCTTTACTCCCTATTTTTCAGGGCTTCAAAATTTGGCACCCCCTTTACTGCAACATTCCAGGCTAGCTGTATCTCTGATCCCCTTGAACTCTCAAGGAGTGATCCTCTCTCTTAGGCAAACCCCTGGCCAGATCTTGAGTACTCACAAATGCTGGTTTTACAGAAGAATCCTGCCCCACAGCTCCATTTGGCCAGCACACACTGGATCCTCCACAGCACAGCTCATTCCCTGGTCCCTAGGCTGACTGCCTGGACCACCGTCCTTAACCACTTTAGCCCCGGAGGATTTGGCTGCTCAATGACAAGGCCCTATTTTGCGATTCGGCACTGCGTGAATTTAATGGACAATTGCGCGGTCGTGCGACACTGTACCCAAATGTAGGTGAGGTCCTTTTTTTCCCACAAATAGAGCTTTCTTTTGGTGGTATTTGATCACCTGTGTGATTTTTATTTTTTTGCGCTATAAACAAAAAAATAGCAACGATTTTGAAAAAATAATATTTTTCACATTCTTTTATATGAAATTCTCAAAAAAAATTTAAAAATCAAAATTTTTTAACATTTTAGGCCAATTTGTTTTCTGCTTGACGGACACAGTCTCTGTTCTTCATAACAGTAGGGTTATACTGCCCCCTACAGGAGTAGGTGTTCTGGCTACACCTATGGGCAGTCCCATGAGGTATACTCCCCCTCTCTGCTATAAATTGTCAGTTTTGTAATAAAGCAGTGTCAGAGAAAACAATACCAACCCAACTCAATAATAGAGGGGCGGGTACTGGGCCCGCCAATGAACTTTAGAGAAAAGGATTTTACGGTAAGACAAAAATCCAATTTTCTCTATCGTTCATTGACGGACGCAGTCTCTGTTCCTCATCACAGTAAGGACGTCCCCAAGTAGTGCCATAAAAATGAGGGGTGGGAACAGCAGAAAATAATTCCCCAAGGCTGAACCATAGCCAACCAGGCAAAATAAGACTCATCAGAACAACAAGATGAGAACCACCTGAAAATACATCAAACATCCTCAAGGGAGACTAAAAAAAAACACCCTTAAACGGCATCCTGCAAAAATTTGCAGCCATAGGAGGCATCTGCAGATGCCAGCACATCCACCTTGTAAAACTTTGTAAAGGTATGGACGACCAGGTAGCCGCCTTGCAAAAAAACAAAGATAAATTGGTTCATAAGGTCCCAAAACCATCTGCAAACCATGGATGTTGAAGATGGTACTTCCTAGATTGATATACTAGATTATCGTACGGTCATTTTGACCATTAGCTGCAGCAGCTATAACAATCACAGTATTAATCAAAGAGTCCGAGTTCTGCCTTGGGCAGGAAATCCAACAGAAAAGCTGCAATTGAAACTCAACACCGATATAAATGCAAAATTACTTTTATTGAATATAGACTGACACAAATTCCAGCTGCCAGAATTTCAGCAGGCAAAAATCTTAAAACGCCCAGTGGTACCACATATTGAAAATACCAGTCATTCAACCAGCACATAAATGGGCCCCACACGTCCAGCCATGCTCTCATATGTCAGAACCTCAGAATACCTGCAAAGATGATCCTAGGCAATATAGCCACTCTTCAGTCGGTTAATTAGTGCTTTCACCAAACATACCATCACTGAGCAAGTGTTGGATTCTTAATAGCAAATATTACAGCTCTAAGCAACTAATTAATTAATCTTCCAGCTAATTGGGGAACATATCCCCTACATGATAGCAAAGACCAACTCTAATATATATAACTGCTCAGTTACACTCATATGTAGGGTAATTTATTTTTGGCATCCATCCCAAATATATAACAAAAAACCTGGAACAAATCCTCTTCCTCCTTTTCCCTTCACGCCAGGTCCGCTCTGGTCCTTTTTTGCCCCTGTCCTTGTGGTTCCCAGGTGAGGACCGCCATCCTGGTATGCTCCCGGGCTCCTTGGATCATACAACCTTACAATATATTATTTATAGATCCATGATATAGATGTTGGTGGACCACACATCTATGTAAGTTGTGCACCCACTTGCATTGGTATTACAGATATATTGTTTGTATGATATAGATTACTTATTTGTTCTATGTACTGTATATACAGATGTTTGCTGAGAGAGCTGCAGACCAATATACCCCCTGAAGAAGAGTTTGTTAAAGTTGAAACACGTTGGGGTTTGGGGGTCCGACACCTTGTTACTCCATCACCCACATGCTGTGTGATATCCACCTTTACATGTCCATGTTTGATCATGTACTGAAGAGGTTTTTTAGAAATTGATGTGTTTTTATAACAAGTTGTACATGCAAGTCCCTTTAAGACTGCTTTTTTGTAGTTTTGTCATTATGCAATAAAGTTTTTCGCCTTTTATACATATCTTTTGCTTCATACCTTTTTGCAAATAGTTTACTCACAAGGCATCTCAAACATCCCCTCTCCCCCGTTACTTTTGGGAAAATCCTTTTCTAGGATTTGTTCCAGGTTTTTTCTTAAAGACCAACTCTAACAAGGCAATCTCCAGCTCACAGATCAATGTAATTATCCGTGATTATGGACACCTATATGAAATGCTCCACTTTGTAAATGGCACTGTTTTTTAATGAATTTAATTCCAGAGATGGTCAACAAAGCTGTAAGGCAGTTTAATGTAGTAAATCTACAGATTGCAGCTTGGTAGTTTTCCCAGTTGTGTCACAGAGTTTCTGGAAATATTTGGACAGATTGCCTTCAGTGATGTAGGCCCCATACACATAGTCACATTAGTTCCACGCGGCAGCAGTGCACTCCTTTCAAATTGCCAGACAAATTCCTCTGACACAGAATACAGCCACATAATGCATTTACTCAGGGATAGTATTGACAAGTTTAAGACAGTCTCTTTGGGTAGGGTTCAACATATAAATCAGCCTTAAATATTGGTAGTGGGTTTCCCCGCCAATAAGCAAAGTTCCCTTTAGGCTTTAGATGTGAACTCCTTACCCCTGTCTGTAGCAGGTACTTGTCCCCAGAGAGCGGTCATCGGCCAGTTTTCAGAGGAGTTTTCAAAGGATCGCTTCAGCAGCTGCGGGAGGAGCCTTTACTGCCGTTTACACGGCGTTCGGAACTCGACGATTGTAGCCAGAAGCTGGCCGGAAGGGAGCAGAGCTGTTGCATTGGAGAGCTAGGCGGGACATAGATGCCTACATGCCTATAATGTCAACGTGTTTTGCGTGCATCATGCACGCTTCGTCAGGACGTAATGACGCTGGCTACGTCCTAATTTTATAGTGCCGTCTTGCAAACCTGAACCACAGATGCCTGATGGCAAAAGGCTCAGGAAACACTAAGTGCCCAAGTAGAATGCGCCCTAACAGGGAAAGGTAGAACCTTACAACTGTCTAATACATCTGGAAAAAGTCACAGGAGACACAGGCAGCCCTTTCTTTGGTCCATCCGTGAGTACAAAGAGCGTACCTGAATTTTGAAAAGACTCGGTAGTCGCCAAGTACACCCCGATTGCCCGAACCACATCCGAAGTATGCAGTGCAAATTCCTTAGGATGTTTAGGACACAAGGAGGGTAGCACAATATTCTCATTTAAGTGGAAACTGGAAACCACCATCGGAAGGAAGGACAGATCCGGATGAAGCACCACTTTATCCCTGTGAACCACCAGATAGGGAGAACGACAGGACAACGCCGCCAGTTCCGTCACCCTGTGTGCAGAAGTAATAGCCACCAAAAAGGCCACCTTTTTGGATAAGGTAAGCAGGGGAATCTCCCGAATATTTTTGAAAGGAGGTTTCTGGAGAACCGACAGCACCAAATTAAGGTCCCAAGTTGGCAACGACGGTCGCACCCCCTGGATAAATTACATATTAGGGAATGGGTGGCCAACGGCCTTTGGAATAAAATTGCCAAGGCTGAGACCTGACCCTTGATAGTACTCAAGGCCAATTTTTGGTTTGATCAACTCCCCATTGAAGGAAGGCCAATATCCGAGCCACCAAGTAAGAACGAGGAGAACCCCAAGAGACACCACGCAATATACGACTTCCATGTACCATGATAGGTCTTTCTAGACTGGCATCCATGGTGACAAATGTGCAAATGGGGGGAGGAAGGATTTTCCTACTTTGAGTGCCGGGGACCAAAGCCAGCATATCAGGGACCCCCCTGGTCCCCTGGCTCAGCTGGATCTGGTTGTCCAGGAAATTTGGATCTTTGTCCTATTTGAGAAGGATTTCCTTATGGAGGATTCTCGTGTGGAACTGAGCGAAAGAGACCGCCTCGAAGGACGACACCATCAGTCCCAGAACTCTCATACAAGTCCGAAGGGGTGACCATTTGCTGGACAGCAATAACTGAATCGCAGTCTGGAATTTTTGGAGTTTGTCCGGAGAAAGGCACACCCTGGCTGAGGAGTCCACAGTCAGGCCCAGATAATTGAGTCTCATGGAAGGGACCAGGGACAGCTTCTGAAGGTTCAGAATCCACCCGAACTCCTCCAGAGTTCTCATGGTGACCTCCAAGTTTTTCACCAGAGATGTGGGAGACACTGCACGGAGAAGCAGATCGTCCAGGTAACCCAGGATCGATATCCTCCGCTGGTGTAACAACACCAAGACCGGAGCCAAGACCTTTGTGAAGACCCGAGGAGCAGAGGGGAGACCAAAGGGTAACGCCACAAACAGATAGTGATCCTCTCCCACAGCAAAACACAGAAACCGTTGATGTCCTGCACATATTGAGATGTGAAGGTAGGCATCTTTGATGTCTATGAAGGCCAGGAAATCCCCCTGATGTAGGGAAGCCACCACAGTGTGAACGGATTACATCTTGAATTTCTGAACTCGCACAAAGCAATTCAGTGCTTTTAGGCCCAGAATTGGACGCCTTCTTTCTTAGGTACCATAAACAGGTTTGAGTAAAAGCCCAGATAACGTTCTGAATTTGGAACCGGAACTATTACTCCTTGTTTAACAGGTCCTGCATCGCCCCAAAGAGCCTGTAAGCGATCAAGGGACGTATCTGGGATACGCCACAGGTACGGGAACTGGTAAAGATGTCCCCCCACCGCATATACGGGTGGGGACGCAACTTCAGGCTGAAGGGGTCTTTTCCACAGGTCTGGAGAAAACCGATTTCTGTTTGCTAGACCAGGGTCGCTTGGAGCCACCCGAGGGGGCATTGAAGGTCTTTGATCTCTTATCACTTGACCCTGAGGGACGAAAAACTTTGTTTGCTGAAAAGGAGGGACCCCGTCTACAACAAGGGTCCTTACCCTTGTTAGCCTGTGGGAGAAAGGTACTCTTACCCCCATAAGACCATTGCTAATGTCATCAAGGGTAGCCCCAAACAGGCGATCACCTTGAAAAGGTAGATCAGATAAGGCCTTCTTGGAGGTCCGATCCGCAGACCAGCATTTTAGCCAAAGTATACGCTGATCGACCACTGCCGACACCGACAGTCGCCCCAACAGTGGAGCCACATCCAGCGAGGCATCGAAAAGAATTTGCAGCCCCTGAATCAACTGGTCCGCAAAGGCAGGGGGGAGATGTTCCCCTTCCAGGTCACTGCATAGTAACTTGGCCCATTAAGTCAAGGTTTGTGACACAAGGGCAATAGTAAACACTGGTCTGAGTGCTGACCCTGCCAGGGAGTACATATTGCGAGCCACAGACTCCGCCTTTCTATCCGCCGGATCCTTAAAGGATGGGGAATCCTCCACTGGAATCATGATAGCTTTATTCAGTCCACCGTAGGTGGCACAGTCCACTTCTTTATAGTGGACTCCTCAAAGGGGTAGCGTCTAGCAATCCACTTAGGCACCCCCCCCCCGGGAAATGCTTTGGGCGGTCCCACTCTTTTTTGACCATGTTTTCAAAATACCCAGGAAAGGGGAAAACCTTTGCCGCTCTGGATGGCTTGTGAGTGCCAAATGTAACCTGCCCCTTCAGTCGTGTCCCACCTTTTTTAGGGTCTCACGCATAGATACAACAAGTGCGTCCACCAGTGCCTTTTCTTGCACGGTGGTGGAGGGAGAGGTGTCATCCTCACTATCAGAGGAGACAGGGATTTTAGGGATTTTAAAAACATGGCCGCCATTGATTTTCAATGGGGATCCACCCCAAAATTGCTTCTGGGCTACAGAAACATGGCCGCCCATCCTATGCAGCACATGGGCTACAAGAAAATTGCGGCAGAGCTTCTGAGGGCCCCCGGGGGATATGGGGTGCTTGCAGCTAACCCTGGGGGACGATTGATCATGGTAGTGACAGGTGAGTCCCCCCTGCGCAATCGATTGTCCAGTCGCTGGCGGCGCACCCCCCGCCCCCATCATCTGCAGGACGCCCAGTCCTAGCCCCCCAGGGTTAGCTGCAAGCACCCCATATCCCCAGTGGGTTAGGGGAGGGAGGGGAGGGGAGACAAGTAAGGGGGGGTGCATGACAGGACATAGGGGAAGCCCGGGGGTCTGACTGTCCTAGGAAGGGGCCAGCGTCCACCCCAAAACACACCATACCTGGAACAGGTGGGCGCCATCTCCTGACAGAATCCCTCTCCACCAAAGTGGGGGGCTGTCGGCCTAGGGACACTGAAACTTGGGCCTAGACCTGGTTGTGTGCGACCAGGCGAGACGTTTAACTGGCAGGGCCAGTCCCCGTCCGGTGGGACTATGTCGCGGCCGACCTGGCGCGGAGCTGGGGTCTGTGCGTGCGCGCTCGCTGCCGGCTGGGGTGACCACTGGATCTATATATCCAGCCCGCCGCCCAGATCCTTTTGCTGTTCCCACATTTGATACAAGGGGTCATTGGGGGGGGGGGGGGGAGTTGTGCTATCTTGGCATTTCATGGCCTCCTAGGATTACTTATAAGGCAATCTATTACTCGGCTTCTGGTGAGTGGGGGACTGAGAGGGGAGCACCTACTCCTACTAGGACTGAGCACCGGCACTTTGTATGAGCACGCAGCACTTTTTATGTTGGGCACAGAGACTTTCACTTTAATATAATAATATTGAATGAAGACCATATGAACTTTTTTGCACAAGAATTAATTAATTTTGGAAGATATTTATTCACCAATTTGTATTTTGTATTGTTACACTAATTTGAAATGATTGGATAATGGTTATACTAGACATAGTTTATGCACGAGCACTTTTAGCACATCATTGATGAGCTTAATTTAAGCACAATTATTAATTTGGTCATATATTTATTAAGCACATTTCTGTTTTATAAGCAGCGCAGGTACTTTGTGAATTTATTGATAGAAAGGTACCCCCCTTTTTTATTAGCAGCAGCTTATTTATATAATATCATATTTATTCATTGATTTTTATACACTTATTTATTAATTTTAGTAGGTAATCCTAAGCGCTAGCCTTCCATACTTCAATCAGGGTGATTAACTAAATACGTATGAAAAAAATTGTGTATAAACAAATTCCAAATATATTGAAATACAAATGTAAATGTCAATGTCACTTGACATTTACATTTGTATTTCAATATATTTGGAATTTGTTTATACACAAATTTTTTTATACGGATTTATTTAATCACCGATTGATTTTTTCACTTGGCGCAGTAATATTGATTCATTTAATATATAATTTAAGTGACAACTTTGTTTAATAAAATAAAAATAAAAATGTTTTATTTTCACAAAAATTGTGGCAAGATATAAAATATTCCATGGACTTCAACATGTCTCTCAGCAAATAGCCTGGGGTGTCTACTTTCCAAAATGGGGTCATTTGGGGGGTTTGGGGCTATCTTGACATTTCATGGCCTCCAAAAAATGTTTTTTCGTTTATATTGCAACAAATAAAAATCCCAGTGGTGATCAAATACCACCAAAAGAAAGCTCTATTTGTGGGAAAAAAGGACGCAAATTTTGATTGGATACATCGTTGCATGACCGTGCAATTACCAGTTAACCACTTTAGGACCGGAGGATTTTCCTGCTTTACGTCCAGGCCACTTTTTGCAACTTGGCACTAAGCGACTTTAACTGACAATTGCCTGGTCGTGCAACACCGTATCCAAACGAAATTTACGTCCTTTTTTTCCCCACAAACAGAGCTTTCTTTTGGTGGTATTTGATCACCTCTGCGATTTTAATTTTTTGTGATATTAATAAAAAAAAAAGCGACAATTTTGAAAAAATACCGATATTTTTCTACTTTGACAGTTAAAAAATATTCAATATATTCAATTTTTGTCATATATTTAGGCCAAAATGTATTTTTCACATTTTCTTCTATGAAATTCCCCCCCAAAAAAATATAAAAATCAAAATTTTTTAACATTTTAGGCCAATTTGTTTTCTGCTACATATGTTTGGTAAAAAAAATCGCAATAAGCATATTTTGATTGGTTTGCGCAAATGTTATCGCAGCTACTAACTACGGGAAAGATTTATGTCATTTATGTAATTTTTATTGTTTTTTTTTTTTAACAAGTAATGGCGGCGATCTGCGATTTTTTTTTGCGGGACTGCGACATTGCGGCGGACAGATCGGACCCTTGACTGACATTTTTGACACTTTTGGGGGGACCAGTGACATTACTACAGTAATCAGTGCTATAAATATGCACTGTTACTGTAATAATAACACTGGCAGGGAAGGGGTTAACTTTATTGGTGATCAAGGGGTTAAATGTATGCCTGGTGCTTACTGATGTGTGTGGGGGGAGGGGACTGTGTGACACAGGCACAGATCGCAGGTTCAGCTATGCTGAATCCTGTAATCTGTCCCTGCCTGTCACATAGGAGATCTGCCCGCTTTGTTTACACAAGCGGGCGGATTTCCTCACTCGATCCCCGACGATTGGGGAAGAGCGGCGGTGATCACCGCCTCTCCTCCCCTGGCCCGACTCCCGCTGTGTCTGAATACAGCGGGAGCGCGCCGCCCACAAGGGGAGGAGTCCAGCGATGTAGGTCTATGTCGCTGGACGAAATCAAGCCACTTTGCCGCAGTACGCTCCATGTGAGCGGTCGGCAAGTGGTTAAAGCAGCGCAGTGCCAAATTGCAAAAAGTGCTCTGGTCAGGAAGGGGGTAAAACTTTCCGGAGCTACAGTGGTTAATTACCACTGGGTTTTTTTTTTTCTTAATATAAAAAGGTAAAAAGACCAAACCTTTTGGGAAAAAAAACTGTTTTCCAGTTCCTAGTATAAAAATTTGCAAATAAATCTTTCTTCGGAAATTTCAGCCAAAAATAGTATTTTTGTACTTACCGTAAAATCCATTTCTCTGAGTTCATTGACGGACACAGCGTATTTTCAGAACCATATTTGTACAGTTATATCAACCCCTAAAGGAGTAGGACACTATGCAACTTGGCTACGTCTATGGGCAGTCCTAGCTGGTATACATTCCCCTCTGTACTATAGACCTTCAGTTTAGTAACAAGCAGTGTCAGAGGTATTAATAGTCAATGAACTCAGAGAAATGGATTTTATGGTAAGTACAAGAATCCTTTTTTCTCTTTTGTTCACTGACGGACACAGGGCTCCATATTCAAAACCATAGGGACGTCCCCAAGCGGTGCCAAACATAAGAGGTGGGACAAAAAAAAAATTCCAAGGCTAAACATAAGCCTACATCAGGTAGACAGGAGCTCAAAAAAAAAAAAAATGGAGCCCAACCTGAACAACACACCCCCGAAGAGGGGACAGACCCTGTAAACAGCAGCCTGCAAAACCTTTCAGCCAAAGGAAGCATCCACAGATGCCAACAAATCCACTTTGTAGAATTTAGTGAAAGTTTACACCTAAGGGGCCGCCTTGCAAACCTGCGCCATTGACGCCTTATGATGGAAGGCGCAAGAAGCACTAAGCACCCGTTTAGAGTGCACCGTTACAGGGAAAGGAGGAACCTGACCCTTGATGGAATAGGCCTGAGTCACTGTCTGATCCATCTGGAAATGGTCGAAAAAGCGGGCAGTCCTTTTCTTGGCCTGTCCATGATTAAAAACAAAGAGTCTGAACTCCGTAAAGACTCTGAGACTGCCAGATACACCCGAATCCCCTCCAGGGCATGGGCATTCCAATACCTTGGGATGAGCTGGCATGGGACACAAGGAAGAAAACACAATGTCCTAATTTAAATGGAAGTCAGAGACCACCTTAAGTAGGAACAATGGGCGTGGACATAGAACCACCTTATCTTTGTGGACCACCAGATAGGGGGAACAACAAGAAAAGAGGTGATGGCCAACACAAAGGCCATCTATTCAATCTCTGAATATTTTCAAAGGGAGGCTTTTGGAGAACAGAGCACCAAGTTCAAATCCCACGGCGGTACAGGAGACCGCACTGGCAGATTCAGGTGTCAAACCCCTTGAATAAAAGTACACACCAATGAGTGTGTGGCTAAGGGTCACTGAAACAAGATAGTACTCAAGGTCAACTTCTGCTCAACATCTCGTTAAAGGAAGGTCAAAATCCGAGCCACCAAAAAATAAAAACGAGGGTGTACCCCAATTGACTCAACACGAAATGTACACTTTCCATGTATGATGGTAAATCTTTCTATGAGGTAGATTTCCTAGCCTTCAGCAGTGTCGAAAGCACCGACCCAGGCAACCCTCAACCCTTTAGCACCAGGTTTTCAACAGCTAGCGACTGTAAAGCAAGATGGAGGATTGAACCTTGGGACAGCAGGTCCTCTCCTGAGAGGCAGTCTCAGAGGAACGTCAGCGAACCAATCGCACCAGGTCAGTGTACCAAGACTGGCGAGGCCAGTCCGGGGCCACCAGAATGACCGGAATTCCTTCGGCCTGGATTCTGTGCAGAAGCTGCGGAAGAAGCTTGATAGGTGGGAAACTTCGGTAAATTTCTGAGCTGAGATGCCAACAGGTTCACCTTGAGGGTAACCCACAGCAGACATATCAGATGAAACACATCCAGATGAAGGGACCACTGCCTGCCATTTTTCCACTCCTGTAATGTGTATGGCAGAGAGGGCCAGAACAAAGCGTTCTGCCCACGAGAGAATGCCGGCTACTTCCAGAGCTGCGAACATACTTTTTCACCCTGGTGATTAACATAAGCCACCACCGTGGCATTGCCCGACTGGATCCACACTGGGAGCTCCCCGGGGGCCGACTTGTCCAGTGATCCAGGCACAGCCGAGGTTCCAAGACATTGAACGGGAGTCTGGATTTCTCCAGCGTCCAACAACCCTGAGCTGAGCTCAGTCCAAGGCCACCTCCCCACCCTGACAGACTGGAATCCGTACTGACCACTGTCCAATACAATGGGAGAAAAGACTTACCCTGCCAAATAGCCGGAGATCGAAGCCACCAGACAACCCCTGGTTTCCCGGCTCAGCCAAATCTGATTGTCCAGAGACTTTGGACACTTGACCCATTTCACCAGGATCTCCCTTTGGAGGGACCTCGTATGGAACTGTGCAAAAATAACTGCCTCTTAGGTAGATGCCATCAGGCCCGGAACCCGCATGCAAGTCTGGAGGGAGGACCACCTGCTGGACAGCAATAGATGAATCGCAGCATGCAACTTCTGGAGTTAGTGCAGAGGAAGGAACCCTTCCCGACTAGAGCTGAATCCAGAGTCAGACCCAGATAATCCAATTTTCTGGAGGGAATCAGAGCAGACTTCTGGTAGTTTAGAAGTCAACTGAACTCCTTCAGAGTCTGTATTGTTAAGTGCGTTATACGTTTGAGAATATTATTCTGAACGAATATGACGAGTTATATTTAATTGAGTAATTTCTTTTTAATAGCATATACCAATCATAGTGAATACAGACTCCAGTAGAGAATATAGAAGTATGTTTATTCACAAGACATGTATTCATAATAAATAGTTAGACTTGAGGTGACACAAAATGATAACTTTCACATAAAATACAAACTTCAGTGATAAATGCAATTGTGATATAGGGCTCAGTGATAAAAGTAAAAAGAAAGCAGGATTACATTTTACCAGGAATAGTAGAAACCATAGAGAAGGGTTCTAGATATCAGACCAAAATTGTCTGCCAATTGAGCAGCCAACAGTCACTCCGCTGCAGTTGGAGTGAGAATAGGCTATGCAAAATGGGAGACGAAATCGCTAATATAGCGCTAAATTAGTACTAATAAACCAAATGTAGAAAAACAAAAATCAGTTTTTAGAGAAAAATCTACTATGGTTAATACAACTGGGAATGTAATATATTTACTCTGAGCATAAGATTCAAAACATAAGGAAAATAATAAGCAATAATAATCAAATAATTAGCAATGGATATATACCACTTTAAATGGCTGCTGGCTTCAAATGGTCGTTACCAGAGTCCCAAGATGGCTGCCTTTCCCAAAATGGTGGCCGGTTAAGGAGGAGTTTCAAGTGAGGGATGGAGCAGGATGGAGTACGTATGAGTGAGTATGAGTATGGATGGATGTGTTGTAGTCCCTCATCTCACATCTGGGTTCCTTTTTATTTTGTGTTGAACAAAAGGGCCGTAAAAATCATAATAAGCCAAACCCAGAAGCAGGAACTTCTTTCCCATTGGTTGGGATTACTTAACCATTAACTGGTGGGGTTATTGGGCGACACCTCTACTAGTCACCCAGTGTATTATATATTAAAATTGTGATAATTTCTTCATTTAGGTATAATCATAAAAACAATATAAGAATCTGTCCATATTCTCATGGTACAGGCGTGGCCATCTGATATTTCCATCATGTATCTATATAAAGATTGGTTCTGGTAGCGCCGTTTAATAAGGATGCATTATTAAGCACTTTACGACCAGCCGCCGTAGATGTACTGCGGCAGGCTGGCTCATACAGGCAAAGCCCCGTAAATGTACAGCGCTTGTTTCTGGGGCCCTGGGGCGCGCGTCCCCCGCCCCACGGATGGTCTGATTCAGTCATCAGGTCCAGACCAATCACAGACATAGCTGTGCCTGTGAACTGTAAACACAGGCACAGAAAAGGTCCTCTCTCCCCTCCCAAAATCCTTTGTGGATTTCATCGAGAGAAGAGAGGATCAAAACGTGAGTACTGCACCAAGCACACCCACACACAGGTAGGCAGGCATATTTAACCCCCGATCACCCCCCCCCCAGTTAACCCCCACAGCCGTCACATTGCACACTGTATACAGTATATAGCAGTATTTCTGTATTAGTGTGCCTTGTGACATAATTTAGCGCTAGCGACCGTTACTTTTAGGCTTAGGATAACCGCCGCCCCCCCCAATAAAGGTCTAACCCCCCTGATCCCCCCGTTAACCCCTTCCCCCCTGCCACATTGCACACTATATACAGGTAATATAGAGGTTTTCTGTATTCCTGTAATAGGGTGATTGTGACTTCAGTTAGCGCTAGCGAGTTCGTTTCTGTCCCAAGTAGGTTTAGGGTCCCCACCACGCCCCCCAAAAAAGATTTAACCCCCTGACCCCCCAGTTAACCCCTACACCCCCTGTCACATTGCACACTATAGACAGTATATAACATTTTAAACAAGCAAAAAATTTGGGGGAGCATACTCATATTTCTAAAGCTGGTGCAGCTATGAACCAAAAGACATGTATATTAAAAAAGAATAGCGCACACATGCAAAAGAAATTACTACCAAATTTGAAGACAATCCATAAATAAAAATGGGGATTTGGTCCCACCATATGGCCATATAGTGCTCAAGCCCACCACTACGTCAAAGTACCCCATTATCAGTGGGTCCTACACTGTCCATGAAAAAGAGATGAATCCAGCCTTTCTAACCCTTGGAGATAATACTTCTTGCTGGGAAAGATGTGCAAATGCACTACAGGGGACTCCTCCTATATCCACTTGATAGTTGACACTGATAGAGTACAGGTGTGTGTGGGGGGTGGGGTGGGTTGCTCAACCTCGGTAGTCTGGTCAGACCGAATACATAATAAACAAGCAAAAAATTTGGGGGAGCATACCCATGTATTTCTAAAGCTGGTGCAGCTATGAACCAAAAGACATGTATATTAAAAAAGAATAGCGCACACATGCAAAATAAATTACTACCAAATTTGAAGACAATCCATAAATAAAAATGGGGATTTGGTCCCACCATATGGCCATATAGTGCTCAAGCCCACCACTACGTCAAAGTACCCCATTATCAGTGGGTCCTACACTATCCATGAAAAAGAGATGAATCCAGCCTTTCTAAAGGCCCGTACACACGTACCGATCGTCGGCATACAAACGTCGGCGGACGAAAGATCTGCCGATTGTACGCTTGTTAGTATGGTGCCTCCGACAGCAGTCAGCGCACATTCTGCCGACAAGAATCTGTCTTGCAAGCATTGAAATTTTTGTATGCCGACACCAGAACGGCCGATTGTTCGCCAGTCAGTACAGAATTCTGCCGACACACAGCTACAAATCCCAACACGCATGATCAAACCAAATGAGGTCCCGGAAGAATTTTCTCTAGTAAACTCAACATTTTATCCAGAAAGAACTTTCGGCTCGCGGCAGTCCAAGAAATAGGTGAAATGCGGAGCACATGCTCATCTTGATAAATGTGAGAAGAAGGAAGATGCTCATAATGCCATACTTTTCGAATAAAAAGGCATGTGTCCTGTTATGATGAAGATAATGTTTGTCTATTCTACCTGTTCTATAAAATTTTATAATTAAATAATTTGAACTCTTCACCATTATTTATTTTTTTGCACAGCAAAGATCTAACTATTGATATGACCCTTTATTCTTGTATGAATTAATGTCTAAAACATATTTTTCAGGTTATGCACAATATTAAACATGTTAAATTCAGATAGGCCATTTTTAATTTACAATTTTCTTTATTTTTGGATCTCAGAAATAAACAAAATTAAATATTAATACTCTCCGTATTAAAAAAATAAACATAAAAAGGTCCATTTGGACTAAATTAAATTAGAAACTGCCAAACAGGGGTAAAATAAATAATAGGGGGTTACACAAATTAAAGTTGGTGATAGCTATAATCAGGCTGCCATGAGGGCAGGTTTGGATCCTGCTGGCCATATTGCCACTGGCCATGTGGCATTTGGCGAGGTGGTGGCTGTTGTGGAGGTGGAGGGCATGGGTGCTCCTTTGCACGTGTGGCTGTGCTCTGTAAGGACGCCGTTTTCCGCCTTTTGCAGGACATCCAGAATCATTTTGCGGGCATACTGACACTGCCTGAGGTCCACCTTATCTAAAATTTTGCCCGTCATGTTGCCGAAGGACTCATTGGCCTCCGGTTTCCTACGGAGGGCTATGTTGGCCTCATGTATAAATTCGTCAGTGAGGTCATCCACGTGCTTCCTCTTTTGCCTCCGTTTGGCAGGAGGAGGTGGTGCTGGAAATAGTTCCGCAGGCTCCCCAGGCTCCTGGCTGCAACCTGGCTCCTCCTCAGTAACACTTCCCTGTTGATGAAATGAACAATTGATTAGAATGTTATAGTGTATATAAAAAGTCATGTTTGTTATATTATTGTGAACAAATAGCAGACTTTACATACAGTGGCGTATCTAGGGTCTCCAGTGCCCTTGTTGAGGAGCTGTATTTGGCAACAACCCCCCCCAAGATCAATGTAAAAATGTAACCCCCCCCCCCCAAAAAAAATGTAAAAGGGCATTAAATGTTTTTCATTTGTCCCTTGTTTGCCCAGTGTAGAGCTCTCTAGTGGGCAATCATTGTCTCAGGTGTGAAAACCAAGAAAGAGAGGGGTGAGAGATAGAGAGAGGGAGAGAAAGAGGGGGTGTGAGAGAGAGAGGAGGGGGATTTCAGAGAGAGAGGGGCCTGAACTTGCAGAGGGCTTGATGTAGGGCATTGAGGGTGAAGCGGTGCAGGGAAACAGGAATAAGGAAGCCACCTGCCTTGCTGACCCAGAGTGAGAGACCAGAGACATGGAAGCAAGGATGGATGTATCATTTGCAGGAGCTGTTAGTTTGTTAGTTTTGTTTTAAAAAAGGTTGAGCCAGAGGAATGCTGATGCTCCAGCAGTGTTTGTTAGGACTGGAGGTATGCTGGGGATGCAGCAGTGTTTGGAAGACCGGAGGTGTGCTGGGGATGCAGCAGTGTTTGTAAGACCAGAGGTGTGCTGGGGATGCAGTGAGAGGCAGTCTCAGTCTCCTGGTCTTTTGGCTCAGCTGCTCTCAATGTTTTACACCTGCATGAAGCAGCTCTCAATGTTTTACACCTGCATGAAGCAGCTCTCAATGTTTTACACCTGCATGAATCCGCCTGCAAACTGGGGGTTCTGGGGTGTGCAGGCTGAGTGTATTGTTCAAAAAAGAACTAAAACAATGCCAATGTTTTTGCGACCCACCCCCTTGGCCTCCGCCCCTGGCGGTTGCCTGTCATGCCAACCCCTTGCTATGCCAGTTTACATAAAGGGTCAATTATGTTTTAGCTTATAATTTTGTTACATGATTACATTTTTAGCGGACAATATATAGTGAAATGCCATACCTGAGTAAAACTCTCCTCCAGGATATCTTCATCCTGGCTGGGATCAACAGACACGGAGCCCTCTGCCGAAGTCAAAGGCAGCGTAGAAATTGAAGGCCTCGATTCCAAGGTGTCTGCCAGGAACCGCAGGTTATCAAAGTACCACAGCCGTGGTACATGTACATTTTGTGCAGCTGCTCCAGACTGGGTGGAGTCTTCAATTTTCTTAACCTCCCGCCTGTAGGCACTGCGAATACTGTTTATTTTTCGCCGTATATAGTCAGCATTTGCCCCAGGACAGACGGGCTTGTAGAAGGCCACTAAATGGTCAATGGCCTGTTTTTTTAGTTCCTTATTTTTATATTCAGCCGACTTGACTTTCCACAAACAGGGCAGTTGCCTGAACTCATCAATGAAACTGATGAGAAAGTTGTGGGTGGTGTAATTGTCCACCATTTTGCAGGACAGTATATGCCTGCAAGACACAACACAACACAAAACATATTAAAATAGCATGTATTTTGGGACATAATAAAGATATTCATAGTAAAAGCTGTATAGGGCCCAAAACACACACTTTCTAATAAAAAAGTCGTACCTTTGTTTGTGGGGAAAAGTCGTGATTCGCCGTTCGATCGTGCTCCAACCCTCGATATGTCCACTAGCGAATCGTCGGCCGAAAGATCTGGCGTCCTTTAAATACAGCGCATGCGTCAACTCCTCCTCCAGTGGCGGGCTTGTGCAGGGGTGTGTACGCGCCGAAGATCAGGCCTACATGCGACACACACACCTGAAGCAGTGGAACAATCTTTTAATCAAGAAGAATGTCTGAAAGATCTCAGAGTTCATCAAGTGGGGGCCGAAGTGATTGGGCCACCAGAAAATCAAGGGCTACACCCATGACAAAGGCAGAAATGGTGGAGATGGTCGGAATTTTAGAAAAAATGGACTATGATGGCAAGTTGGCAAATTACGACCGGCCCAATGCCAGGAAAGATGGCATCATGGATAAGGTGGTGGCCTGTTTGCTTAAAAAATTCGGTGTGGAGCGATCGAAAGATCAGATTCGGAAACGGTGGTCCGACCTGAAACACCGTGAGCAGGATCAGCTGGGCCAAATCCATCGGATTTTGAAAAAAAGTAAGTTTTTTTTTTTAAACATGCAATATGTTTTTTATAATTTTGTGTATGTTGTATTAACATGTCTAGATTATAATGTCTATGTAAAAAGTTAGATTACTCATTTTAGTTGTCATGTCGTGATTAGATCGATCTATTGTTGATGTTTTAGTATATGACATTAAAAGTCAGGAAGCCATAGTTAAAAATAAATGGATTTTTGTAAAATCTTACCGTAAAATCCTTTTCTCTTAGCTCATTGACAGACGTAGTCCTCGGTGATTCAACACCCTCGGGTTATGCTGCCCTCTACGGGAGTAGGACTAGACAGGAAAGAAAACATTCTGGCCACACCCTAGGGGCAGTCCCAGAGGGTATATCCTCTCACTTCCTGCTCTAGCAAATCAGTTATGTCACAAAGCAGTGTTTAGAGAATTTAACCCAACCCAACTTAAAAACAGAGGGGCGGGTACTACGTCTGTCAATGAACTAAGAGAAAAGGATTTTACGGTAAGATTTTACAAAAATCCATTTTTCTCTATCGCTCATTGACAGACGTAGTCCTCTGTGATTCAACACCCTCGGGACGTCCCAAAGCAGTACCACAAATGAGGGGTGGGAAAAATGGAAATCAAATCCAATCTAGAAGGCCCAACCGGTGCCAACTAGAAGTTTACCATGCTCATCCTCAGTGATGAGACTCAACAGAAATTTTTCAACAGAAAAAAACCCTCGAGGTAGACCACCGGTCTCCTCAAATTGCGGCCTGTAAAACCTTGCGGCCAAATGAGGCATCCGCCGATGCCATCACATCAATCTTATAAAATTTTGTAAAGGTATGTACCGACGACCAGGTGGTCGCCTTACATACCTGGACCACTGACGCCTGATGGCGATAGGCCCAGGAAGTACTGAGAGCTCGAGTGAAGTGCGCCCTAACAGGGAACGGAGGATTCCGACCCTTAATAGAATAAGCCTGTACCACCGTCTGACTGATCCATCTAGATATGGTCGCGGCAGACACAGGCAATCCCCTTCAAGGGCTATCCGTGATCACAAAAGTGAGTCCGTCTTACGAAAACCACTTTAGGAAGGAAGGATGGATTCGGAAGAAGAACCACCTTATCCCTATGAACCACCAGATCTGGGGAACGACAGGATAATGCGGCCAGTTCTGACACCCTGCGTACAGAAGTAATGGCCACCAAGAAGGCCACCTTCTGGGATAATGTAAGCAAGGGAATCTCCCTGATATCTTCAAAGAGAAGTTTCTGAAGAACCGACCACACTAAATTAAGATCCCAGGCGGTAAGGGTGCGCGCACTGGCGGAGCCAGCTGTCGCACCCCCTGGATGAAATTCCGCACCAAGGAATGATTAGCCAAAGGTTTCTAAAAAGAAGATTGCTAACGCTGAAAACCTGACCCTTAATCATGCTCAAGGATAGTTTCTGCTCAACCCCTTGTTGCAGACAGACCAAGATTCGGATCACCGAATAGGTATGTGGGGGAAATCCAAGAGATTCACACCACGCAATATAAGACTTCCATGTGCTGGAAGTCGCTTTCCTTGCTTTAACTGGAAGTAGGAATAACTGAAGCTGACACTCCCTTGTCCTTCAGTACCTGGGTCTCAATGGCCAGGCCATTAAGCCAGCGACTGTAAAGCAAGATGGAAGATCTGTCCCTGAGACCGCAAATCCTCCCTGAGAGGATGTCTCCAAGGAGCGTCCGCGACTAGCCTCACCAAGTCGGCGTACCAGGCTCGACCAGGTCAGTCCGGAATTTCCAGAATAACTGGAATTCCCTCCACCTCTATCCTGCGAAGAAGTTCCCGCAGCAACTTGAGAGGATGGAAGGCATGCCGTAGCTGATACTGCCCCCACGGGACGATTAGCGTTTCTGCTACGTCCGCTAGAGGATCGCGGTGCGAGCTACAAACCTCCGCACCTTTCTGTTGAGCCAAGGTGCCAACAGATTCACATCCGGGATGTCCCAATGAAGGGACAGCTAGTGAAAAACCTCTGGATGAAGAGGCCATATGCGATTGGATCCGAATCGGGCTGCTCTAGAGCTGCTCGATCCAGTTAATTTAGACAAAATCTGATCGCTCTCAGTTCCGATACCCTATTGGTAATCTGGATACTATCGGAAGAAATGACTTCCCCTGGTTGAGCATCGGAGACTTCCTGGTCCGCTCGCTCAACCGGATCCGATTGTCCAGGGAATCGGAATTCTGATTCCATTAAAAAAGAATCTCCTTCAGGAGAATTCGGGTATGAGACTGGGTATACGGTACTGCCTCTAAGAAGGCCACCATCAGTCCCAGCCAATTGACGGACAGCAACATCCGAACCGTTGACTGAACCTTCTGGAGTTTCTCCGCAAGGAGAAACTCTCTTGCCCAGGATGTATCCAACCTTAGGCCCAGATAGTTCAGTCTCCTGGTGGGAACCAGGGATGATCTTTGGGAAAGCGAAAAAACGCTGATGTCCTGCGATGATGGGGATATAAAGATAGGCCTCCTAAATGTCTATGGACGCCAGGAAATCCCCCTGATGCAGGAAGGCCACCACTGTACGGATGGACTCTATCTCTTCCCAAGTCCAGATTTGGACGCACCTTGCCCTCTTTCCTGGGCATTGTGAATAGGTTCGAATAGAACCCCTAAAACCGTTCAATGTTAGAAGGGAAGAATCGCACCGGTGGAAGTGATCGAAACTCGATCCAGTGTCCTCCAGAAACTGGTGAAGACAACCCCCCCACCCCAGAGATGGGTAGGGGCGCATCAGGCTATATTCTTCAGGCTTGGCTGAGCCGGACTCTTTGTTTAGCCAACCAGCGCCCTTTGAAACCCCTCTAAAGGGGCTTTGGAGGGTTTCGCCTTATCGCCCGCCCTCGCGGAACGAACAACTCTTATGAGCAGAAAAGGAAGGTCCTCGTTAGTTACGAGGTCCTTCTATCCTAACAGTCTGTGGCAAGACAGCAGGTGGTACCGTCTATCCTATAAAGAGGAATTCCTCAAACGGATAGCACCTAGCCATGCGTTTGGAAATAACAGGAGTTCGTTTCAAAACGACCCCATTTGGTAAAGGAAAATCCTTCACCCTTTTGGTAGGCTAACAAGTACCAAAAAAGGAATCTCAGTCTCAGCTACCTCTGCCGGTGTAACCTCAAGACTAAAGGTTTCCCGGACGGACACAACTAGTGCATCCACCACTCTTGTGCTATGGCGGAGGCAGAAACGTGCTCCTCACTGCTGAGGAGATATTACCTGAGACAACAGCCCCCTAGGAGGGACCTGCAACTGCATTGTATCTGAAGTATCTGATAAACAATAGGGGTAGGCGGGGGTCGCTACTTGACCCCCGTCCCTGACAGGCCACCTCCACCCGGGATACCAAAGACTCCAAAACTGCCGATAATGCATTAAAAACAAGTGGGGTACTGGAGGGTCCTGCGGCCACTTTGAGGGGATCAGGTGGGGATACCTATGCGGCAGGGTCAATGATTATACAAGACACTTGCCAGCGACAAAAAATGACAAAGTAAAAAACTTTTTTTTTTTTTTGTGTCCCCCAGTCGCAACAGCGCCCCTCAGTGTTACCTGCCTTTTTGGACCCCACAGAGAGAGAGAGACCCCAAGGCTCATCCCTGATGCACAGAAGTTTTCATCAGCTTGTTCAGTGCTGTCCTATTACAGACAGGAAGTCTTTGGCCCTATTTCCTGGGTAAAGGAGGCGGCTCCGCCCCTTAACACGCCTGCCGGTGCCTCCCCCTGGCTCCACAAGGTGTTTGAGTCACCTCAAACATGGCCGCCCCCATGCTGGAGACACGAGGCTACACCAAAATGGCGGCCTCGTGCGATCTACCAGACAATGGCGGCGGCCTGCACAGAATAGCGGCATGTCTGCAGAAGGATCTCGGCCTCACAACCCTTCACCCTTATGGTGGTCAGCGTGGTCGGCGGTACCGGACCCTGGCGGGCCGTATGCGGTCCGTGGCCGTCGGGAGGCATCTGCTAGCTGGAGGAATGATCTGGGATGCAGTATACATGTATAGACATCGCCCTGTGGCTACTGACAGGTAGGATACCTTATACTATCACAGTAAAGTTCTAGTACTGCCACTGACTACAATCATTTTCACATCTTTACAATTAGATTGTCAGCTCCCAAACCAAGCCTCCTGGCTTCTTGTACACAAAAATCACACTCAATTAGGGGGATCTGTGACATGTTATAGGATAGAGGGGAACCCATCCTTACCATTACAGAGAGGGGCCCGTGTTCACCACAAGACCCGTCAGGGGGAAAGGGGGAATATACTACTCACCATACCGGAACCAGGCGGGCGCCAACTCCTGACAGTACCCCTCTCCACCGAGGTAGGAGGGCTGTTGACCAATATGGACGCCATGACTCATGGTCTTTGGCGTTTCAGCGAGACGTTTAACTCGCAGGGTCAGTCCCCATCCAGTGGGACTATGTCGCGGCCGACCCAGCGCGGAGCTATGGCCTGCACGCGCTCGTAGGCTGAACTGGGGTGACCACTGGATCTCAACATCCAGCCCGTCGCCCAGTTCAGCTTTCTTGCTTGAAGATCTCACAGGAACACTGGAGAAAAAAGCTGTCTAAAAAATCTTTTCTAAGAAAAAAATCCTGCCAGGACCGAAGATCCCAGCAAGGTATCTAGGTCCTTACTCCTAACTAGACAGAAAAAAACTGATTTGCTAGAGCAGGAAGTGAGAGGATATACCCTCTGGGACTGCCCCTAGGGTGTGGCCAGAACATTTTCTTTCCTGTCTAGTCCTACTCCTGTAGAGGGCAGCATAACCCGAGGGTGTTGAATCACCGAGGACTACGTCTGTCAATGAGCGATAGAGAAATATGTATTGCGTTGCAATGAACGTTCTTTCCTGCACAAATCTTCTCTGCAAACATTCCTATTAATCACAGATTATTAATCAAACCTTTAAATAGGAGAAAAACGAAAACTCCGTGCCAAACTATGGGAAAGGAGGAGGAGAGGTTTGGCAGCTCCATCTGCAGTGGAGGAAGAAGATGAGGACATGGGCCCAGATGGTGGCACAGATTCGACTAAAGGTAATTGGTTCCTATGCACTGTCAAACATTACTGTACCATATTTTTCGTAGATAACCATGTACATGTCTTCATATTTGTTACTAAAAGAGCTATCAAGCAGGGCACCATGTCCTAACAAATGTACCTCTTGTGACTTTTATGATATGGCAACTTTTTTGTATTATGTAGATGAAGACATTATTCCTAAGGTGATTCTGGTGGAGACAACAAGTGACCAGACACCAGAGCAACAAGAAGGTTGGTAGGCACAGATTTTTGTGTAGTGGGATCATAGAAATATGTGTATTTGCAATGATTGTTTAACCTTATATTCTTGTATTCCCTTACAAATTTACATTGCAGATGTTGCGTCATGCCAGGATGTGGCATCCCCAGCCAGATCAGAACCCAGATCTCCTGGCAACTTGCCAAGCAGCGTGGAAGCCACATCCGAAAATGTGGAGGATCCTGGACCAAGTGTCCAAGAGCCAATTGTGTGCCCACGTAGGTTTTTTCATAATGATTTTTATCAGTGTTATTTTTAGCCTCCAATTGTCAACACTAGTTCCCTATGGGAGCCTCTTTATTTGAATGGAAGTGGCACCGTAAGTCGGATCAGGATGCTCTGACTTGCGGGGCCACTTGCGCTGTGAAGATTTTTGAGGGGGAACTACACAGAAAAATTGAGCAACCCACCGTGGGTGTCCCCCCCAAGTTCACAACCAGGCCTTTGGTGTGTGGTATCGAGTTTGAGGGTATGCCCACGACAAAAAGACAGCGTGGGTTACCCCCAAAACCCCTACCAGACCCTTATCCGAGCATGCAGCTTGTCAGGCCAGGAAAGAGAACGAGCAAGCGGACCAAACACCCCCTGGACCACAGCAGGACACATGCCCTCAACATGGGGGGGTTTTATTGCTTTGGGCCAGGGGGCCTCTGCACCGCACACCCAAAAGCACCTTGCTCCCATGTAGAGGAGGACAAGGGCCTCATCCTCACAACCCTGTCTGGTGGTTTTGGGGGGTCATGCGGCCAGGGGGTTCCTAGGACTTTGGAAGCAACCTTTAACAAAGGGTGGCCCCCAGATCCCAGACCCCAATCACTATGTGAATGGGTATGGGGTACATAGTACCCCTACACATTAACCACATAAATGGAAGTGTATGTGAATAACGACAAGAGACGTTTATGAAATGTTCTTAAATATCTTCATCCGGTCTTCTCCACTCTGCTCTTTGGATCTTCTCCTCTCCACTCTTCTGCTGTCCAATCTTCTGCTCTTATGTTGTCTGCTCTTTTGCCCTAGGCTCTTCTTCTTCCTCCTGTCCTCCTCCCATGCTGTTGCCGTGCATTCTGCCCGTCTCTGGTCTCTGCATCTTAATATATATACATTACGACCATGCCCTCACAATGACGTCATCATGCGTTCACACCCCTAATGAATATATAGTAAGCTCAGGAGACCGGCAAAATCATCAGCAACAGCATTGGAGGAGGACAGGAGGAAGAAGAAGAGCCTAGGGCAAAAGAGCATAAGAACAGGGTAGGTATTAACTCAAGAGGAATTTAAGATTACCTGGACACCAAATGTTTCTCTATTATTATGACCTCATGTAGGTGATTCACATTGACTCATTTTTTTTTTTTTTTACAGACCATGTTTTACATAGTTGCACATTAGCCAAATTGACCCGTGAGGCTCTCCAATGCTGCGCAGACCTGGAACAAATAAAGGAGACTGCAACGGCCTTACAAATCAAAATGCGCAATTTTGTGGACATGATTGGCAAATTTTAAGCCACAATTTTCGTACGTTTTTAATGTTTGTATTGGGATGTTCCTGATGTTACAAATTTTTTATAAGGTTTTATGGCATTTTAATTACACTCAGATGTTAAAGAGTGTACCCAAGTTTGTGAAAAGCACTTTACAATACCCTAACCCGGTGAATGTTTGATACTAAAACATTTTTACATTCAACAATGTATGTTCAATTCTTTATTAGACTTTCGTTGGGGGGGTCGAGGTCTAAAGCTGTGTAAAGAAGCACTAAATGTATGATGGCTGTCCTATTCCGATATTTACATGTTAATGAAAGCATTTTGGACACTGCCATATGCGAGTTGCTGGAGGTGTCAATGAAATGTTAAAGATACCCCCAGTTTTAACGCATATCACAGTGCGATCTGACATTTCACACAGGATCGGATCACACAAGTTTGAACGACTGTGCGATCCTATCCTGATGCGGCTGAATAAATGCATCATGTGCGACTTTTGTGCGAGTGCAGTGCGAATTGAGCCATACAAACTGTATAGCTGATTTTCGCATGAACATCTGATCGCATGTAATAAAGGAGCAGTGCGCTACGATATTACATGCCATCAGATGTGCAGTGTGAATTGAGACATATACACTTTGTATGGCTACATTCGCACTGAACACGCATACAAGTCGCACATGACCCTTTATTTCTGATGTATCTGGATTGGATCGCACAGTGCTTAACACTTGTGGAATACAATCCTGTGCAAAAAGTAAGTGGCGGGTCACCCTTATGCAATGCTGGAAGGCTGCAAAGTCGCAGACTTCCCACATCGCATAAGTGTGACTCAACACTCAAGGTACTAGCAGTCCTAGGATTCAATATGGCATTGATATTGCCAGTAGCAATCAGTGTAGGGAGATCAGTGTAATCTCTAGTGTATTGCTTGTTCGTTGCTCTAGTTCACTTTCCATTACCTATATATATAACACTTTGAGATGAACAATGATCAAGTTTCACATAACACTGACATATCCTAACATTGGTGGGCAGTGAGAAGGATGTCATAAATGAACACAACATAACAGGTGTAGGTACGTTGTTAATACCCTAATGTATTATATGAAATATATAGTATGGGCAACTTCTGGACAATAACCACCAATGTAAGGTGACATTAGATGAACCTTGGGTGTGACCTAGTTCTCAATGTGACAGGGTTTGTGTAAATTTTGTGGTGTGCAGAAGGCCCTTGTATTTACACCACTGGCTCAAAAATAACACATGGCCATCATCACTTTGGATCAGCTGGTGAGAGACTACAGCAAAGAAACCCACTGATGAATGTATTAACCCTTCCAAAGTCACACATATAACGCATGATTTACACCAAAAATTATGTTGGCCATATGTGCCCAAATGATTAGAATCCACAATACAGAATCATAGCAATTTTTGTTTAATGTGTTCAAAAATAATAGATCGCTGACATTTATCTTGTGTGTCAAATCTTTAACAACATTAATGTGTGTGTGACATTGATTGCTGCCAGGACACAGCTCCTCTCCCCAAGAAATAGTCCAGATATTCCTGGCGGATCTGACGGGCCCTGTGTGATGCCAATCCTGACTGTCCAACTTGCATTGACGTCATGGACTCCACTTGGTCAGGAGGTTGGGCCTCTCCACTTGTACCTGGCATAGCAGGGTCAGTATCCAGTTGCTGCAAAACATAATTGTGTACATTCCTGCGTAGGAAGTTGTGCAAAATGCAGCAACACAAGACCACATTATCCACTTTGTACAGTGCCAGGTGTATGGACGTCAGGAATATTCGGAACCGGTTGGCCATTATCCCGAAGGCATTCTCCACAACTCGGCGAGCTCTGGACAACCGGTAGTTGTAAATCCTTTGGTCGGGGGGTGAGGTTCCTCTGAGGGTAGGGCTTCATGAGATGCTCCCCAAGCGCAAAAGCATCATCTGCGATAAACACAAAGCTCATACCCTCAACAGTTTTCTCCCTGGATGGCAGGTTCAGAGTGCCGTTCTTTAGACGACGAGCGAACTCCGTCTGCTCAATAACTCCCCCATCTGAATTGCGGCCATTTTTGCCAATATCCAAATAAATAAACTCATAGTTTGCATTAACTATGGCTAGCATGACTATACTAAAAAAACCTTTATAATTATAATAAAATGTGCCGGAATTCGGAGGGGGGACAATGCGGACGTGCTTCCCATCAATAGCACCCCCACAATTGGGAAAATTCCACTTCTCCTGAAATTGAGCAGAAATCTCCAGCCATTGCTCTGCGTTTGAAGGAAACTGTGGGGAAAAAAAAAAAAATTGTGCTTGAGCACATCACATTATTAATTACACACACAGTTGTCTGTTAAATGCTTATGCAACTTGTTAAAAATATAAACAACAGGAAGGCAAACGTTTGGATTAGGGGATGTAACATCTACATACATTTATTTTCAACCTCCTATTGTTTTTATATTGTAAAGGGCCATACACACTATAAGATTCTCTGAAGACTTGTTCCTGCAGATTTACCTTTTCTATGTAGTGCAAGGGCCTACCAGATTGCATAGGATTTGAAAGTGTTTGCTGGACCTCATATTATTTGGTTTTGGTAAATCGGAAGGATAAATTGTTCTGACAATCTTATAGTGTGTATGGCCCATTATACTCACCAGCTAGAGCAGAGATTTACAAACTATGGCCCTCCAGCTGTTGCAGAACTACACATCCCATGAGGCCTTGTAATTCTATGACATTCACAGACTAGGCATGATGGAAATTGTAGTTCCTGAACAACTGGAGGGCCGTAGTTTGAAGACCTCTGAGCTTGAGCTTTGGTATATGCTGACTTTGAGATTTAGCATGTGGGTGGGGGATGGGTAAGTAAAACTGGGCATTTATACATCAATAAGGGCTTGTGGTCAGTGAAGGTTTTAACATCATTACATAAACATACACAATCATAGGTGGGAATGGATGGACTGATGTATTTTAGATAAATCATAAACTAGGTAATAAAACATTGGCCAAGGAATAATTGTTTGAGGGAAAGGAATAAAATTACAAAAATTCTACATACTGTTAACAGGCAATGCGTTTAGGGACACATAGGAGAGAATGGTGGGGTGGTTAGTGGGTAATTTTACAAATGGTTAAGATAATCTACATCTTTACTACTATGTGCATGCGGACAGAGGGTAGTTTACAAATAATGGCCTGTGTCAATTGCTGTACATCCAAAAACATCATAATTCGGGTGAAACGACTAATACATGTAATGTAAAAAAACAAACATACCTTGATATAGTCCTTCTGCAAGACCTTGATGATGGCAGAGCAGGTCTCAGGGATGATGACTCCAAGTGCTTGGGGGGAGATGCCTGTGGTGAACTTCAGATCCTGCAGGCTTCTCCCTGTTGCAAGATACCTCAACGTCGCAATTAACCTTTGCTCAGGAGTAATTGCAAGCCGCATACAAGTATCCTGCTTCAGAATATAGGGGGACACCAGGGCAAGAAGACGGTAAAAGATGGGATCCGTCATCCTCAAATAATTCCTGAAGTCATCAGGATTATTTTCCTGGAGCTCCCTCAGCAAGGACATATGAGAAAATTGATCACGGTTAAGCAACCAATTTTTCGTCCAGGAGGTCCGGTTCTTCTTCCTATTGCTCGTACGTCGTCTCAGAGCCAAAACTCCAACACTAACGACAGCAACGGTCTAATTCACGGTCGCCATAATAAATTCTCAAACGATGTCTCGGAAAATAGTGAAATGTCGTCAACCAAACAAATGCTACCGAAATCAGCGCGAGATGCCCAGAAGGGTCACGGCCAAACACTCACTTCCTCTTTTGTAGCGGCGAACGTGCGTGGAACGTAGTGACGCCATTTTCTGTCGGCAGACAAATGTCCTGGGCAAGTTTTGAGCACTTTTCAACAGACAAACAACAAACACGCCAGCCGCGAACATTTGTAGGACGTTCTGTCGGCCGAAGATCGGTACGTGTGTACGGGCCTTTAGGATACCCGCCACCCCCCCAATAAAGATTTAACCCCTTGATCACCCCCAGTTAACCCCTTGACCCTCTGTCACATCGCACACTATATACAGTATATAGCGGTTTTCTGAATTAGTGCGATTGTGACTTCAGTTAGCGCTAGTGAGTTAGTTTCTGTCCCAAGTAGGCTTAGGATACCCGCCATCCCCCCCCTAATAAAGATTTAACCCCCTGATCACCCCCAGTTAACCCCTTCATTGCCCTGTCACAGTGTCACTTTTACAGTGTACAGTTTTTTTTTCTGATCACTATTATTAGTGTCACAGGTGACAGTTAGCACTAGCGTCAGTCTAGGACAGCGCAGATCCCCGCCGCATAGTTAGAAATATTAGTTAACCCCTTGATTACCACATACACCTCCATTACTAGTATAGTATCTGAACCAATCAATATCTTTGATCTGATCAGAACTATACTAGCGTCCCCAATAGTTTAGGGTTCCCAAAACGCAGCATTAGCAGGATCGGTCACGACACCTGCCAGCACCTGCGTTTAGCCCCTCTGCCCAGCCCACCCCACCCAGGCAAGTGCAGTAATCAAAAGATTGCTGTCACTTGCAAAAAACACAACATACGAAACCGCTGCGTTAGTAGAGTCAGGCCGGATCCCTGCTAGCACTAGCAGTTTTTTGGTAGCGGTTGAAATAGGCCTTGAAAACCAGGTGCTTTTTTACCTGTGAGTCACACTACTGTACCTGTAAATTTAGTTGCTAAAATGTCCAAACGGTGGTACACTAGTGAAAAGGCCTACAGCATACTGACCATGTCAGATGAGAGCGATGGGGAAGCCTCACTGGCAGAATCAGGGTCAGTATACGAGCCTGCAGACAGCAGTGGCTCCCTGACAGATAGCTCTGATGACGGATGGGTCCCTGCTAAGGTCAGGTGTACCCGACCCCATTCTGGAGTTGCTGAGGTGCAGAGATTGCAGGGTGCTCATATGAAACAGAGTGTCAGTACTAGTGCCGCTCACACTTCTGGTGAACTGGCAAGCACCATTGGCCTAGTACACCCTGGACCTAGACATACCAGCACTGCAGTATCACTTGGTGACGTGGCGAGTCCCATAAGTGCAGTTGAAGCTGGTGCGGTGGCTAGCACGAGTAGTGGCCCGCAGCCACCGCAAATTCGAAGACAGGCCAGTAGAGCCCATAGTGCCCTCCCTGAAGCTCTGGCATATCCTAATTGGCAGCCCCCAGATTCTACAGCACCAGTATTTCCCCCATTCACTGCCCAACCCGGAATTCACATGGAAACAGCCAATTTTACTCCCCTTAATTTGTTTTAGCTGTTTTTCACGGAAGATCTTTTCACATCTATTGTGGACCAAAGCAATTTATATGCTGGTCAATTCATTGCAACCAACCCAAATTCGTCCCTTGCCAGACCATTTGGCTGAAAACCTATAATTGTTTAAGAGTTTAAAACTTTTCTGGGTCTTTCCCTTAACATGGGCATAACCAAAAGGAGTGAGTTGCGGTTATATTGGTCCACTAACCCAATTCACCATATGCGCGTGTTCTCTGCTTGCATGTCCAGGGCGAGATACGAGCAAATTCTGCAGTTCATGCACTTTTCAATGACAATGAACTCTGTCGTCCTCGTGGAGACTCTGGATATGACCGGCTCCACAAATTTCGGCCCCTCATAAACCACTTCAATCAGCGGTTTGCAGCCTTGTTTACCCCCCAAGTAGTCTGCATCTTGTTTACGAGGGTAAAGATAGCACTGTGGAGCCCCCCAACTACCCAGACTACATAGGGAGCAGCGACAAGATAGTTTGGGACTTAGTGTCACCCTTATTCGGAAAGTTGTACCATTTGTACGTGGACAATTTTTATTCAAGCGTGACACTTTTTAGTTGTCTTCTTCCATTTCAAATTGGCGCATGTAGTACCGTGCAACCAAATCACCGGGGCTTCCCCCAACAGTTTGTAGATTCCAGTCTTAGTCGGGGGGAGAGAGCCTATATGAAAACAGACAAATTGCTTGCAGTGAAGTAGAGGGATACACGGAATGTTTTCGTTCTGTCCTCCCTTCATGCAGACACGACTGTCCAAATTCCTACGGCAACTGGTGTTTTGGAGAAGCCCCTCTGTGTCCACGAATATAACCTTAATATGGGTGGGGTGGACCTCAACGACCATCTTTTGGTGCCTTATTTAGTTGCCCGACGCTGGTACAAAAAAGTGTCTGTTTATTTATTCCAACTGGCTATGCTGAGCGCCTTGGTCTATGCATCGGGGAATGTTTCCAACGCTACCACACACTAGTGGAGTATTAGCGTAGGGTACAGCGCGACACAGTGTAGGGCACACATACACAGGGTCTCGAAAGATGTTCGATGGCTATCGTCATTTTGAGAGACCCTAACCTGAAATGTTACAGTTGAGTTGAAGAAAAAAAAAAAGTGAAAAATAAAAAGTTAGAAAAAAAATTAAAAAAAAGTTACAAAAAAAAATATAAAATAAAAAAGCCAAAAATAGTTGTAGTTTGAGTTATTTTTCTGTTCTTATTCTGCTCTTCTACTCTTAATACTTTACTTTTACTGTACTTTGTTACTGTTTTTCATTGGTAGCCATTTTTTACTTTTCAGGTACCAATGTAATCTTTTATTTCTATTCTATTGTTAACCAGTTTGCCTTGCAGGTACACTCATCAGCTGCCACACTGATTTTATATATTCTGACACAAACAGTGTTTGTGCTAAGCATATATGGAAATCTCTGATGGCAGCGCTGTAGGAGGTGATTTCAGCACCTCAGTTAAAAAAACAATAGGTATACATGGAATTTGTCATGTATACCCATCATTAGAAAGTGGGTTTGGATGTTTTGGGTGGCAAATGATGGGTGTACTTCACATTTTCTGGTGGAGATTTCTGTTGGGTTCTTTTTTTTTTTCCTTCAGCCCACAGGCTGCATGAAAAAAAAAAAAAAACTACAATATATGCCAAAGGACCAGCAATGTACTGGTACGTGGCTGGACTTTGAGTGGTTATACCAGGATGATGCTTGCAGATTTAGGCATTGTCTTGGTATCGTTTTTTACAGCCAGTGGTCTGCTTACATGTAAAAGTGATCCTAGCAGATAGATAGCCGCTAGACTGCTTTTACAACCTGTTTGTATGCCCTACACTGTGTCGTGCTGTACCCTACACTAAAACTCCTCTAGTGTAAACCAAATAGTGTAGCGCTAATAAACAAAGCAAAAAATGTGTTGTGAGTGCCACATAAATCAAAGATAAACGTGCTATTAAAAATATATGTTATTAAAAATATATACAAGTGATAAAGTTCAAAAACATGAGTCCTAGAATGGATAATAGGTGGAGAGCTGTTATCCAAAGATAGAATCCCGATAGATAATGAGGCAGAAGGGAAGACACCCGTGAGAGGTGATGAAAGATGGCTGCTTACCAGAATATATGGGCCCCCAAATTAATGGATAGGCCACAAGAAGCTTTGTGGGAAATCAGCATTCAATCTTGCCTCCACACACACAGGGATAAGGGCTTAGATCCATAGACCAGTAATCGACCTTGACTCCAAATGCAAAGGGTGAAGCGGTGGACTCATATGCAGCTCCAACAGTGTTTGATATTGTACACATAGGAAGGAAGATTAAGGAAGATCATAGCGTAATCCAGTTTAGTGGAATAAAACATTTATTAAAATTGCACTTACATATGGGTAGACGAATACAGGCGAAAACATTAAAACCGCGGCATCCCGCAGATGTACGAAGCAAGCCAGCGTTCCGAGGGGTGTGGTCAATGTGGTGTCCGATACCGCCAGTTAAAAAAACAATAGGTATACATGGAATTTGTCATGTATACCCATCATTAGTAAGTGGGTTTGGATGTTTTGGGCGGCAAATGATGGATGTACTTCACATTTTCTGGTGGAGATTTCTGTTAGGTTCTTTTTTTTTTCCTTCAGCCCACAGGCTGCATGAAAAAAAAAAAAAAAAAACCTACAATATATGCCAAAGGACCAGCAATGTACTGGTACGTGGCTGAACTTTGAGTGGTTATACCAGGATGATGCCTGCAGATTTAGGCATCGTCTTGGTATCGTTTTTACAGCCAGTGGTCGGCTTACATGTAAAAGTGATCCTAGCAGATAATTAGCCGCTAGACTGCTTTTACAACCTGTTTGTGTGCCCTACACTGTGTCGTGCTGTACCCTACACTAGAAACTCCACTAGTGTATGGTAGCGACGGAAACAGTCCCTGATGCAGAGACCAGGTTGGTCAGGACAGTCGGGACAAAAATAACGGGTGTCACGCCTACATCTGCGCCTGCTACAGACACAACATCTTCTTTGGGGGTGTCTTTCGGTAGGGTTACGCGGGAGGACTTATGGAAAGTGCCTCTCATGCAGCCGGCTCACTGCATCTGGAAGGGGAAGTTGGACAGGAACACCTCCTGTGTACAGGTAGGCTTTGATGATCTCTTCCTGGAATTCTCGGAAGGATCCGGTTCGTCCTGACGCCCTGTATAGGACAAAGGTGCTCAGCATAGCCAGTTGGAATAAATAAACAGACACTTTTTTGTACCAGTGTCTGGCTTTACGGGCAACTAAATACGGCGCCAAAAGCTGGTCGTTAAGGTTCACCCCTCCCATATTAAGGTTATATTCGTGCACACAGAGGGGTTTCTCCATAACGCCAGTTGCCATAGAAATTTGGACTGTCGTGTCTGGGTGAAGGGAGGACAGAACGAAAGCATCCCGTGTATCCCTCCACTTCACTGCAAGCAATTTGTCAGTTTTCAAGCAGGCTCTCTCGCCCCCGACTAAGACGGAATTTACAAGCCGTTGGGGGAAGCCCCGGCGATTAGGTCGCACGGTGCCACATGCGCCAATTTGTAAAACGAGAAGGTGACTAAATAGTGGCACGCTTGTGTAAAAGTTGTCCATGTACAAATGATACCCCTTTCCGGATAAGGGTGACACCAAGTCCCAAACTATTGCTCCCTATGTAGTCTGGGAAGTTGGGGGGCTCCACACAGCTATCTTTTCTTTCATAGACCCGGAAACTAACTGTATAGCCTGTGGCCCTGTCACAGAGCTTGTACAGCTTGACCGCGTACTTGGCATGCTTGCTGGGGAGGTACTGTTTCATAGCAAGGCGGCCAGTAAATTTAATCAGGGACTCGTCAACGCAGACAACTTGTTCGGGGATAAACAAGGCTGCAAATCGCTGATTGAAGTTGTCTATGAGGGGCCGAATTTTGTGGAGCCGACCATATTCAGGGTCTCCCTGAGGACGACAGATTTCATTGTCCTTGAAATGCATAAATCGCAGAATTTACTCGTATCTCGCCCTGGACATGGAGTACACGTGCATATGGTGAAGTGGGCTAGTGGACCAATATAGCCACAATTCACTCTTTTTGGTTATGCCCATGTTCAGGGAAAGGCCCAGAAAGATTTTAAAATCAGGAACCATTATTGGTTTCCAGGCGAATTGTCTGGCAAGGGGCAAATTTGGGTTGGCGGCGATGAATTGTTGTGCGTATAAATTTGATTGATCCACAATAGATCCGAAAAGATCTTCAGCTCAAAAAAGTTCAGGTGCGTAAAACCAGCTGTCTCCATGTGGATTCCCGGTTGGGCAGTGAATGGGGGAAGCACTGTAGAATCAGTGGGTTGCCAATTGGGATATGCCAGAGCATCAGGGAGGGCACTATGGGCTAGAGCCCATCTTCGAATACGCAGTGGCTGCGGGCCACTACTCGTGCTAGCCACCGCACCAGCTTCAACTGCACTTACGGGACTCGCCACGTCACCAAGTGTTACTGCAGTGCTGGTTGTACTAGGTCCAGGGTGTACTAGGCCGCTGGCGATTGCCAGGCCGCCAGAAGGATGAGCGGCACTAGCACTGACACTCTGCTCCATACGAGCACCCTTCGATTCCTGCATCTCAAGAACTCCAGAATGGGGTCGGGTACACCTGGGTCTAACAGGGACCGATCTGTCGTCGGAGCTATCTGTCAGAGAACGGCTGCTGTCATCAGGTTTGTATACTGACCCTGATTCTGCCAGTGAGGCTTCCCCATCGCTCTTATCTGACATGGTCAGTATACTGTAAGCCTCTGCACTACTGCACCGTTTGGACATTTTAGTAACTAAATTTACCGGTACAGTAGTGTGACTCACAGGTAATAAAAGCACCTGGTTGTCAAGGACTATTTCAACCGCTACCAAAAAAAACTGCTAATGCTAGCAGGGATCAGGCCTGACTCTGCTAACACAGCGGTTTTGTGTTTTTTGTAAGTGACAGTAATCTATTGATTACTACACTTGCCTGGGGGTTGGGGTGGGGTGGGCAGAGGGGTTAAACGCAGATGCTGGCAGGAATCAGTGCTGATCGTGCAAACACCGCGTTTTGGGAACCCTAAACTATGGGGATGCTAGTATAGTTCTGATCAGATCATATATTGATCTGTTCAAACACTATACTAGTAATGGAAGTGTATGTGCGTGTGTGTGTGGTAATCAAGGGTTTATTTCTAACTATGCCCTGGGGATCTGCGCTATTTTAGACTGACGCTAACACTAGCTAATGTCACCTGTGTCACTAATAATAGTGATCAGAAAAAAAACTGTACACTATAAAAGTGACACTGTGACAGGGCAATGAAGGGGTTAACTGGGGGTGATCGGGGGGGATCAGGGGGTTAAATCTTTATTGGGGGGGTGGCGGGGACCCTAAACCTCCTTGGGACAGAAACGAACTCGCTAGCGCTAACTCAAGTCACAATCACACTAATACAAAATACAATAAAACACTATATTACGTGTGTATTAGTGTGCAATGTGACAGGGGGGAAGGGGTTAACTGGAGGTGATTGGGGGGGGATCAGGAGGGATCAGGGGGTTAAATATTTATTGGGGGGGGCGGCGGGTATACTAAGGATAAAAGCAGGCGCTAAACCTGGTCACAAGTCACACTTATACGGGTATATAGGAAAATGCTATATACTGTATACAGTGTGTGTTCTGACAGGGGGTGTAGGGGTGATCAGGGGGTTAAATCTTTATGGGGGGGGTGGCGGGGACCCTAAACCCACTTGGGACAGAAACAAACTCGCTAGCGCTAACTCAAGTCACAATCACACTAATACAAAATACAGTAAAACAGTATATTACGTGTGTATTAGTGTGCAATGTGACAGGGGGGAAGGGGTTAACTGGGGGTGATCGGGGGGATCAGGGGGTTAAATCTTTATGGGGGGGTGGCGGGCATTTTAAGTGTAAAAGGAAGGGCCGCAAACGCTAAACCTGGTCACAAGTCACACTTATACGGGTATATAGGAAAATGCTATATACAGTATACAGTGTGTGTTGTGACAGGGGTTGTAGGGGTTAACTGGGGGGGGGGGGGGGTATCGGGGGTGAAATGTGCCTAAGTGTGTACAGTGCCTTGCGAAAGTATTCGGCCCCTTTAACTTTGCGACCTTTTGCCACATTTTAAGCTTGAAACATAAAGATATAAAACCGTAATTTTTTGTGAAGAATCAACAACAAGTGGGACACAATCATGAAGTGGAACGAAATGTATTGGATATTTCAAACTTTAACAAATAAAAAACTGAAAAATTGGGCGTGCAAAATTATTCAGCCCCTTTACTTTCAGTGCAGCAAACTCTCTCCAGAAGTTCAGTGAGGATCTCTGAATGATCCAATGTTGACCTAAATGACTAATGATAAATAGAATCCACCTGTGTGTAATCAAGTCTCCGTATAAATGCACCTGCACTGTGATAGTCTCAGAGGTCCGTTTAAAGCGCAAAGAGCATCGTGAAGAACAAGGAACACACCAGGCAGGTCCAAGTTACTGTTGTGGAGAAGTTTAAAGCCGGATTCGGATACAAAAAGATTTCCCAAGCTTTAAACGTCCCAAGGAGCACTGTGCAAGCGATAATATTGAAATGAAAGGCGTATCAGACCACTGCAAATCTACGAAGACCTGGCCATCCCTCTAAACTTTCAGCTCATAAGAGGAGAAGACTGATCAGAGATGCAGCCAAGAGGCCCATGATCACTCTGGATGAACTGCAGAGATCTACAGCTGAGGTGGGAGACTGTCCATAGGACAACAATCAGTCGTATACTGCACAAATCTGGCCTTTATGGAAGTGTGGCAAGAAGAAAGCCATTTCTTAAAGATATCCATAAAATGTGTTGTTTAAAGTTTAAAGTTTGCCACAAGCCACCTGGGAGACACACCCTAAACATGTGGAATAAGGTGCTCTGGTCAGATGAAACCAAAATCTAACTTTTTGGCAACAATGCAAAACGTTATGTTTGGCGTAAAAGCAACACAGCTCATCACCCTGAACACACCATCCCTACTGTCAAACATGGTGGTGGCAGCATCATGGTTTGGGCCTGATTTTCTTCAGCAGGGACATAGAAGATGGTTAAAATTGATGGGAAGATAGATGGAGCCAAATACAGGACCATTCTGGAAGAACACCTGATGGAGTCTGCAAAAGACCTGAGACTGGGACGGAGATTTGTCTTCCAACAAGACAATGATCCAAAACATAAAGCAAAATCTACAATTGAATGGTTCACAAATAAACATATCCAGGTGTTAGAATGGCCAAGTCAAAGTCCAGACCTGAATCCAATTGAGAATCTGTGGAAAGAACTGAAAACTGCTGTTCACAAACGCTCTCCATCCAACCTCACTGAGCTCGAGCTGTTTTGCAAGGAGGAATGGGCAAAAATTTCAGTCTCTCGATGTGCAAAACTGATAGAGACATACCCCAAGCGACTTACAGCTGTAATCGCAGCAAAAGGTGGTGCTACAAAGTATTAACTTAAGGGGGCTGAATAATTTTGCACGCCCAATTTTTCAGTTTTTTATTTGTTAAAAAAGTTTGAAATATCCAATAAATTTCGTTCCACTTCATGATTGTGTCCCACTTGTTGTTGATTCTTAACAAAAAATTACAGTTTTATATCTTTATCTTTGAAGCCTGAAATGTGGCAAAAGGTCGAAAAGTTCAAGGGGGCCGAATACTTTCGCAATGCACGGTATATACAGTTTTTTTTATAATATGCGCATAGGTGTGTACTGTAGGCTATGATTTATGGCCTAACACAGCTGGCAGCCAAGTTGCATTTTTTTTTTTACTAATAATTAGGTTGGCCCTCAAGTCATTATCTGTCCTTTTGATATGTAGAGCATACCTGGTTTGGGTCAGTCTCTTCTTTTCCAAATACCAATGTGGCCTTGCAAAACATTAACATCCTTTTGATGTGTTAAATTAACTTGTCACTGGTCTGTCCCAGAATGTCTGTATGTGAACCCATCACCATACATCCACATACATATATAATATTCTACATAAATCGGCCAACAATTTACATTTTACAATCCCTTTTAGATAACTGCTTTGGCCCTTTTGATATGTAAAAAAAATGCAACTTTTGCAAGCGGTGTTAGGTGCACTGTAGGCTATGATTTATGGCCTATGTACATATAAAAAATGGTGTATATGTATATAAAATATCCTACATGAATTATCCAACACTGGTGACTGAGGTACGCTGCCTGCTAAGTCTCGACTCCTTGAATGTGGATTGATGGGAGAGCCGTGATGCTTCTAGCCTTGCTGCTGCACTATGCGTTTTGCTGTAGTGGTTGGTATAGGTCACTACTGTGACATTGTTTATTGACTCCCAACTGGGAACCCCCCCGGAAAAGCCTGGGAGTCCACTCACAGAAGCAGGTTGTCCAGATGCTACGCAAACCCAAATGGTCTCACCGGCCTAGGAATAGGGCTAGTAACTTGGAGAATGCACGGAGGCCATCCCAAAGGGGAGCACCACAAAACCATGATTTGTGTCCCCCAATGCAAAGAAATGGTAACTACATATGTCCCTTGTAGATGGGAATGTGCAGGTACAGAAAATAATCATCCCCCCCCTTTAAAATAATCACATTTTGTTGCTTTGAAGCTTGAAACGAAGACAGACAGTTTTTATCCAGCTGTACTTACTCATGTGCAAGGTCTAACATTCCAAGCTAAAGATATAACACCAACATGTCATAGCAAAATAAATAAATCAAAAATCAAAAACAGAATCAATGTGTTGGAAAAACGATCACCCACCTCCTAAAGATGACCCATAAACTCAATCGGGTGTAGCCAATTACATTCTCAATGGCACTCAAAGCCATTTGACTTTCCACTGTGATCAGCTGGGGTAATTTTGATTAGCTCAGTATGAAAATCGCTTTCCTGTAGCATTTCATTCCCCGGTAGTGCAACTGAAGCAAACAATCAACTATGGGTGGCAAGGCATTGTCAAAATATCTCCCGGATAGTTTTGGACAGGCACAAGTCAGGAGATGGATACAAAAAAAAAAAAAAAAAATCAAAGGCTTTATCAATACCTAGAAGTACAGTTAAGTCTATTAACCACATTAGGACCGCCCCCTGCAGATTAACTGCGGCAGGCTGCCTCTCCCGCATGAACCAACAGCGGTCACGCGCGTGGTGCTGGAGGGGCCGGCGCGCTCCCACCCCCACTAGACAGCGGGGATGCCGATATACGGGGCCAGCAGCCGCGACTGCCACCGTACACCCGCGATTGTTCATCGCTGAGAGAGGACGGTCAGCTGTTTTAAACACAGTAAAAATAGTGTAATAAAACACCAAAGCAACTGCGCACAGGATAAAGCTGATAATAGATGTACCACCCTCCTAGGTAGGTGCTAGGCAAAACATACATGTGACCCTTTTCTGCTTATCAGGAGGGTCTGATCTGTTAGTTTTGCCTGTCACATGTTTCCAAGTGTAATTCACTGGGTCTGAGGCAGTGTCCCCACTGCAGCCAATGAGGGAGCTCATTGGACAGTGAAGGAAACCTAGCCAGTGGCACACTCTGTTTTATGTCAGTTTCAGTGGGAGGGCATTCCTGCAATGCATCCTGGGATTGCACATAAATAGGAGGGGAGCATGTGACAGGGTGTCTTTGGGCGGGAAGCCAGGTCTCAGGAGGAGGGTGATGGCTGTCTCTCCTGTTGCTGAGGAAGGTGGTCCAGGCAGTAGGCTTAGGGACCAGTGGATGAGGTGTGTTGTAGAGGATCCTGTGTGTGCTGACCAAGTGGAGCTGTGGGGCAGGATTCTTCTGGAAAACCAGTGTTGCGAGTACTCAAGATCTGCCCAGGGGTCTGCCTAAGAGAGGGGGCCACTCCAGAAAGGTCAAGGGGATCAGAGAGCCAGCTAACCCGGGATGTTACAGTAAAGGGGGTGCCAAGTTGTGAAGTCCTGAAGAATAGGGAATAATGAGGGCGCCAGGAAGGGCCCTAAGTGTCTCAGCAGTACAGTCTACACTACAAGTCAGCTACCTCAGGAAGAAGTACCTTAGGGAGCTTAACCACTTACCTACAGTGCACTTTCACCCCCTTCCTGCCCAGGCCAATTTTCAGCTTTCATCGCTCTCACATTTTGAATGACAATTGCACAGGCATGCTACACTGTACCCATATGAAATTTTTATCATTTTTTTCACACAAATAGAGCTTTCTTTTGGTGGTATTTAATCACCTCTGGGTTTTTTATTTCTTACAAAAAAAAAAAGAAAGAAAGAAGAGAACATTTTGAAAAAAATATAAAAGTTTTTCTTATTTTCTGAGTAAAATTTGAAAATGTTTCTCTTTCACTGATGTGCGCTGGTGAGGCAGCACTGATAGGCACTGATGAGGTGGCACTTATGGGCACTGATGAGGTACTAATATGCCGCACCGATAGCTGGCACTGATGAGCACCGATAGGTGGCACTGATGAGCACTGACAGGTGGCACTGACAGTGCCCACAATTAGTGCCGCCAGTCAGTGCCTAGATGAGCAGGTACTGATGGGCACTGACTGGCAGCACTATGGGCACTGATGGCGGGCAGTAATTGGCACTTTATTTACATTTTGTGTAATCAGGACACCGATCAGTGTCCCGATTACTTGTACTTGTCTCCCCTATGAGGAGCCGCTGATCGGCTCTCCTCGCCTCACAGTGTGAGGCAAGGAGAGCCGAATAATGGCACTTCCTCATTTACATGTGAGCGGCTGTAAATGGACACAGCCAATCAAATAGGTAAAGAGTCATGTCATTGACTCTTTACCGAGATCGGGGTCCCGCCGTGTCCTAGCAACATGGCACAGCCACGATCGCCACTCCGCACGCCCCCGGGGGCGCACGAGAGAGGCCGTTCTGGTGCGCCGTCATATGACAGCGTCCCAGAACAATAGCTGCACCGCTCTGCCATCATTTGACAGCGGGCGGGTAGCAAGTGGTTAAAGGACTTTTCACAGTCAAAAGTGAAGCTAAAGTAAGCGGCCTAGCCGTGACCAGCAGTCAGCGTCGATCAGTAGTTCTGTATAGTCCCTGCCTATTTTGTGCATAGTTCAGTTGTTTGAGTATCCCATGCGTCATTCTCCTATCCAAGTTCTCAATAAACCCTAAAAACCAAAGAAACTGGACTGGTTCTTGTTTGAGGTATTCATACTTGGAAACATGATTAAATGTCCTACTGTTGCCAATGGTAACCCAGGGGAACCCACACACAGCAGCTCCCATGGGTGTAGTGCTGCATTTGGGGGCTCGTCCGGGATGTCGCCCTGGGGTACCAGCCCGGTTGCCAAGGGCAACAGCCGAAGAAAACTGTCAAAATCTCAATTTTTTTGTCCGGGACTTTGTTCTAATGCTCAATCTAAGTGTGAGGCCTGCTCTACAGGAGATAGGGAGAGTGGGATGAAGATAGAAATGCACTGTGAAGGTTGCCCACAGCAACAAGGAAATTTCAGTCTGAACTGTAAAATGGTGGGAATCTTTCACCTCAGCTATGAACTGTATGCCACTGTAAAATGCTGGATGGTGGGGTAAAGGCCTCTGACTGTGAATAAAGACTGTATCTGCCAAAGCATGGGCTAGAAGATTCTGCCTAGCAGGAGGAGCCACCGCCAAACAAGGAGTGTGGGTGGAGACGTCGGTCACACCCAGCCAATCAGGAGTGACACGGGAAGTCCATAAATTACTTTCCCCTTCGGGTGTGGCTGAGAGGGAGACACGTGCAAGGAGAAGCAACATGGAGTTTGCTGGAAAGCGAAAGTGTGCAGCCGCAACTATTCCACCCATCGGCGGAGAACCTGCTGGGCAGACCTGGGTGCAGACTGAAGAGCAGGAGGCGACTGTCCTGTGGGATACAGGAGTGCGGATGGTGCCCGATGGAGGACTGGCGTTATGCACTAGAGATGTGGAGCACTTAGGCCTGGTATGTTCCCACAGTGTGTGAGTGTGACCATGCGGGTGTGGAGCCAGTGAGGGCACTGCGGCTATCTGCTGCTGCGGGCGGAGAAGAGCGAGGGTCGGCCCAGACAGTTGTGTGTGTCGTGGGAGAAGGGGATCACTCGAGTCGTGGCAGCTATGGAGTCGGGACCCCTCCGCGGAGGCGGGAGGGGAGTTTTCAGAGTATTGATGGGGCTGGAGGCCATGCAACCTGGCAGTGGTCCAGCTTACCCATCAGAAGAAACCCGATTGCCAGATGAAGGGTGCGTGCAGGTAGTGAGGGCCGGGAAGTGGCCACCTGATGCACCGAAGGTCCCCACAGCAGTAACAGGGTCTGCTCCCATCCCTATTATGGAGAGAAGATGGCCGGCGGCAGTCGGGACTCCTTCCGCCAGTGTGAGCAGTGAAGAGGAGGCCGAGGCCATCAATGTGGGGTCTCCAAGCTTCCAGAATAAGTTTGGGTCAATTGAGGAAGGAATTGACAACTGGAGGTCTGAAGATGAAACAGAATGGGACTGGGGATCTGAGGTTGGAAGCAGTTAGCCAGGTCCTGATACAGTGGAAGTGCCTGACAGAGAGAGACCAAGGAGTCTGTAGCGAGAAGGGAGCTGGCTCAACGTTTGGTGTTCTGTGAGGCCTTTTCAGGCTCAGGATCACAATGAGGCCTATAGCTCCCTCATCAGGCGTGAGGAGACCCCATTCTCTGTAGCTAGGATAGGAAACAGGAAAATTCTCCCTAGGTTTTCACGGATGCAGCAATGGTTACAGGGCAAAATAGCCATTGAATACAGATACGATTACCCATATGTTCCCAGGGAGATCATGCTTGAAATTTAATACAAAAGAGAGGCTTGGTGTGATTAAGCAATCTGGGACTTTCTATTTGTTCCAAAACCATTCCGGGACTCAACTAGTGCAGATCTATGGGACAAACTCACTGCAACGGAAACCAAATGGTACTAGGAGAGGTCCATATATGTGGACCGAGTGGAGGCCAGGCTTGGTCGGCCCGTGTCCAGGGCAATCAGGGAAACCTAGTAAGGGTTCCCCATCCAGAATATTATATTTAAAGAGGAGCTGTTTTCAGAAGAAGAAAATGTCTGGTTAGCCTGCTCAAAGAATACAGAAGTGGACTCAAAAAGTTGCTGTTTGTACCCCATTTTTCCATCACCCTTACCCTTCTAATAGTACAGAGGTGGATGAGGACTAACCTTTTTATTCTACAGACCTCTTGGGCCATCGGGCCGGGGGCACCAAAAAGGGACTCTAAGCTCTTAGATCCTTTGGGCCAACGGGCCGGGATCAGTGGATTACAAATACCAGTGGATTACAAATGACAGCTTGATGAGGCTGTCCTTGGGCCATCGGGAAAAAAAAAAAGGTTGGACTATGTGGGTGACCATTGCAGGAATGGGCGGTGCATCCAGGAAGTCTGGTGGAGGGTGCTCTGGTGCCAGAAGCCCCCAAAGAAGACAACCCTGACTTGGTAGGACTATGGGTCACTCAGGCTCCAGTTAACTATCCTGTCTCAAGACAAGGAAGAGTGATGGTGGACTGCTGTTAAGGAATGCTGCACTCACTCTTTCTATTGACTCTGCATTAGGTAGTTAGTGATAAGGGCACAGACATGCCTATCAAGAGGATGAGGAACGTCGTGTCAAGACTACCGCAGAGAAGTTAGGGAACAGGATGAGAAGGCCGCCTCTGTGGAGAGGGTCTTCTTATCCAAATTGAAGATAGCCAATGTAATTGTGAATATGTAAAGTGTGCTTAACCCTTGCTTTCTCTTCTACAGGGAACATTAAACCATAGAGGTAGTCAGCTAGACTGTATGTATATATTTGTTGATTCTTTCATCAGAGTTCGTTTGGTGGGGGGGGGGGGGGGGCGCATCCTTTTTATGCACCTCACTTGTAAATTTGTACAGCAGATGCAATCATATATTTTTGCACATAATTTATTTGCTTGTATACATGTTCTTTTTCCCCTTTCCAAGTTTGTGGGATACTCCTAAGTTTTTGATAGGATTTTTGTAGGGGGGCGGCTGCCCCAGAGCCAACGGAACGTGGCTCATTTTTGGTGGGGGGTGGATGTAGCACCCTCCTAGGTAGGTGCTAGGCAAAACATATCTGTGACCCTGTTCTGCTTATCAGAAGGGTCTGCTTTGTTAGTTTAGCCTGTCACATGTTTCCAAGTGTGATTCACTGGGTCTGCGGGAGTGTCCCTACTGCAGTCAACGAGGGAGCTCTTTGGACAGTGGAGGAAACCTAGCCAGTGGCACACTCTGTTTTATGTCAGTTTCAGTGGGAGGGAATTCCTGCAATGCATCCTGGGATTGCACATAAATAGGAGGGGAGCATGTGACAGGGTGTCTTTGGGCGAGAAGCCAGGTCCCAGGAGGAGGGTGACGGCTGTCTCTCCTCCTGTTGCTGAGGAAGGGTGTCCAGGCAGTCAGCCCAAGGACCAGGGGATGAGCTGTGCTGTAGAGGATCCTGTGTGTGCTAACCAAGTGGAGCTGTGGGGCAGGATTCTTCTGGAAAACCAGTTTTGTGAGTACTCAAGATCTGCCCAGGGGTCTGCCTAAGAGAGGGGGCCACTCCAGAAAGGTCAAGGGAATCAGAGAGCCAGCTAACCCTGGATGTTACAGTAAAGGGGGTGCCAAGTTGTGAAGCTCTGAAGAATAGGGAATAAAGAGGGTGCTGGGAAGGGCCCTGAAGTGTCTCAGCAGTACAGTCTACACTACAGGTCAGCTACCTCAGGAAGAAGTACCTTAAAAAGCTTAAAGGAGTTTTCACAGTCAAAAGTGAAGCTAAAGTAAGCGGCCTAGCCGTGACCAGCGTCAGTCAGCGTTAACGAGCATCAGTCAGCGTTAACGAGCATCAGTCAGCGTTAACCAGCATCAATCAGTAGTTCTGTATAGTCCCTGCCTATTTTGTGCATAGTACAGTTGTTGGAGTATCCCACTCATCCCTTCTCCTATCCAAGTTCTCAATAAACCCTAAAAACTAAAGAAAACTGAATTTTTGTAAAATCTTACCTGTAAAATTCCTTTCTCTGAGTCCTCCGACAGTCGCCGCCTCTTCATATTCGTCACATATGGGGTATTAGACTTTGCTCCGAAGGAGTAGCTAGGCAACAGAATATGTTAACAATAAAGCTTTAACATATCCCACCCTCAAGGGGTGGTCCCCTCAGTCAATACCCTCCTACTTCCTGCAACCATATCTCAGTTTTAGTGGAATAGCAGTAGAGTATACAACAAACCCCAAAAGAGGGGCGGGGGCGGCGACTGTCGGAGGACTCAGAGAAAGGAATTTTACAGGTAAGATTTTACAAAAATTCAGTTTTCTCTTACGTCCTCCGACAGTCGCCGCCTCTTCATATTCGTCACATATGGGGACGTCCCAAAGCAGTGCAAATATGAGGGGTGGGAAACGCATCCGCGCCGAAAGGCAACGCAGTCTCCGCATCAAAGAAGGAACCTTACCAAAGGAAGGAAACCAGCTGGGCAACAGCAAAAAACAAGTGCTCAACAGGAGCAACAACCCAGGAAAAGACAAAAAACCAGGGGATACAAAACTTATCCCAACAGCCAGGAGTCCCCAACAAGGGATCCTAGGGAACAGCCGCACTAAGAACCTTGCGGCCAAAGGAAGCATCCGCCGATGCCTGAACATCTACTTTGTAGAATTTCGTGAAAGTGTGCACGGTCGACCAAGTCGCCGCCTTACACACCTGGGCTACAGAAGCCCCATGACGACAGGCCCAAGACGTACTCAGAGATCTAGTAGAGTGCGCCTTCACAGGCACAGGGGGAACCTTCCCCTGCAAAGCATAGGCCTGTTCAATGGTCTGCCTGATCCATTTGGCGATGGTAGAGGCCGAAGCCGCCATGCCCTTCCGAGGACCCTCTGGAAGAACAAACAAGGAGTCCGTCTTTCGAAAAGACTCAGTCGACTTAAGGTAAACCCTTATCGCCCGAACAACATCCAGAGAGTGCAATCTCACCTCCTTTGGATGTTTAGGCTTCGTGCACAACGAAGGCAAGACAATATCCTCATTAAGATGGAAGTCCGAAACTCGTTTCGGAAGAAAAGAAGGATTAGGTCGCAAGACCACCTTATCCAAATGAATAACCAGGTACGGAGACTTGCAGGACAAGGCCGCCAGCTCCGACACTCTGCGAGCCGAAGTGATCGCCACCAAAAAGGCGACCTTTTTGGACAACATAGACAACGAGATCTCCCTGATCTGTTCAAAAGGAGCACGTTGTAACACAGATAGAACGAGATTCAAGTCCCAAGGGGGCAGAGGATCCCGCCTCGGGGGAACCAGATGCCGCACACCCTGAACAAAAGTGCCAACCAATGGGTTGGAAGCCACGGGACGTTGAAACAGAACGGCCAGAGCAGACACCTGACCCTTTATCGTAGCCAGCGCCAAACGCTGATCAACACCCGTTTGAAGGAAAGACAGCACACGGGACACCGAGTACGTGCGGGGTGAAAACCCCCTGGACTCACACCAGGCAAAATAGGCCTTCCAAGTACGGTAATAAACCTTCCCCGAGGAAGATTTCCTCGCATTGATTAAAGTATGGACGACCTCCGGAGAGAGACCCCTCTCCTTCAGGACCTCGGTCTCAACAGCCAGGCCGTCAAAGCCAGCGACTGTAAAGCAGGATGGTATATCGGTCCTTGAGACAGTAGATCGTCTCGAAGAGGCAGACGCCACGGGGCGTCGACCGCCAGATTCACGAGGTCTGCGTACCAGGACCGGCGAGGCCAGTCCGGTGCCACAAGAATCACCGTGTTGCGTTCCGAGTGTAACCTGCGAAGGAACCTGGACAGCAACTGAATCGGTAGAAACGCGTACATCAGCCTGTACTGATGCCACGGGGCCACTAACGCGTCCGACGCGTCTGCCCGAGGGTCGCGCGTCCTTGCCACGAACCTCTTCACCTTGTTGTTGAGGCGAGACGCGAACAGGTCCACATCTGGAAGACCCCACTTCGCGCACAACGTCTGGAAGACAGCCGGATGGAGAGACCATTCCCCCTGATCCAGGGTCTGGCGACTCAGATAGTCCGCCTGCCAGTTCTCCACTCCCGGAATGTGAACCGCCGTTATCGCCGGGACATGAGTCTCGGCCCAAGACAGAATGTCGGCCACTTCTCGAGCCGCTCGGGCACTCCTGGTGCCCCCTTGGTGGTTGATGTAGGCCACCGCCGTGGCATTGTCCGTCTGCACCCAAACCGGGCAACCCTGCAGCCGGTCCGTCCAGCGATGAAGACAGAGACTTATCGCACGCAATTCCAGAATGTTGATCGGAAGGGAAGACTCCCCCTCCGACCAAGTCCCCTGAGCGGACAGAACGCCCAGAACTCCACCCCAGCCCGACAGGCTGGCATCCGTGGTGATTACCGTCCATGAGATTGGACGAAACGACTTGCCCCCGGACACCAACGGGGACTGGAGCCACCACAGAAGGTTTTCCCTGGTGCGAAGACTCAACGAGATTTGAAGATCCAGAGATTGAGGTCGCCCGTCCCACCTGGACAGGATCTCCGCTTGGAGACCCCGCGTGTGAAACTGTGCGAAAGGAATCGCCTCGAAGGCCGAGACCATCAATCCCAGACATCTCATACACGTCCGCAGAGACGAGTTCGGAACGTCCCTGAGGGACCTGACTTCCTCCCGGAGAGTCCTGAGTTTGTCTTCCGGCAGGAAGACCTTCGCCTGCACCGAGTCCAGTATCATTCCCAGATAGGGGAGACGAACCGACGGACTCAGTGTCGACTTTGGAAAATTTATCGTCCAACCAAACTCCTGCAGAGTTTGCATCGTGACAGACAGGTCCTCCTCCAGACCCTGGCTGGTCGCAGACCGAACCAGAATGTCGTCCAGATACCCCAGGACAGAAACGCCCTGGGCCCTCAATAATGCCAGAACCGGTGCAAGCACCTTGGTGAAGACCCGCGGAGCCGAGGCGAGACCAAAGGGCAACGCCACGAACTGGTAGTGATCCTCCGCAATGGCAAATCGAAGGTACCTCTGATGACCCTCGAATATGGGGATGTGAAGGTACGCATCCTTCAAATCGATGGAGGCCATGAATTCCCCCGGAGCCAGGGCAGCCACCACCGACCGCAGGGATTCCATGCGGAACTTGCGAACCCGCACAGAGCGGTTCAGAGCCTTCAAGTCCAGAATCGGACGAACCTTGCCCTCCTTTCTGGGCACGGTGAACAGATTGGAATAAAACCCCCGAAACCTGTCCCGATGAGGCACCGGAACCACCACTCCCTGAGCCCTCAGGTCCCGCACCGCCAGGTGCAGGTCCCGCAAGCGCTCTGGAGACAGTTGAAGATTTGAGGGAAAAAATCTGCTCTCCGGCCGAGAGAGAAACTCGATCTTGTAACCAGATCGAACGATTTCCAGAACCCATCTGTCCCGCACACGGGCCAACCAGGGCTGAAGAAAACCGAGCAAGCGTCCCCCCACCCCAAAACTGGGTGAGGGCGCCCCTTCAGGCCGAACTGTTATGGGCTGCAGGTCTGGATTGGCCGGACTTCTGTTTACCAGACCAGGGCTTCTTCTGAGAGCCTTGACCTTTGAACGGTTTGCCCTTGTAGTGCGGCCGAAAGGCACGAAAGGACCCCTGAGGGGGCCGAAAATTAGCATGCTTCTTCCCAGAAGCCCCCTTAGCCTTGGGGAAATGGGGCAAGAGTGCTCTTACCCCCGGTGATCCCCTTAATCAACACATCCAGGGACTCCCCAAAAAGGCGAGACCCATCATAAGGCAGATTGGCTAAGGTCTTACGTGAAGATTGGTCCACCGACCAACATTTCAACCAAACCAGGCGGCGAGACAACACCGCCACGCTGTGCACACGTGCAGCCAACGGAATCAGGTCCAGGTCCGCATCACACAGATACATGACACCCTGGTGGATCTGATCCACCATATCCAGGGTCGCCGGTGAGGCCGAGTCGGCCACTAGGACGCGCCTAAGCATCTGCGTCCAACTTGCGATCGCCTGGGCCGCCATGAGAGAAGCAAACAGAGCCTTAAGCATAGAACCCGTAACAGAATAAGTATGACGGGCCAGAGACTCCAGTCTCCTATCCGTGGCATCACGGAAAACAGGGGAACCCTCTGCAGGAATCGCAGTGGCTTTGTTCAAAACCGCAATTGCATGATCCACTGGTGGAGGCACACACCACCTTTCATCAGTGGCAGGCGAAAAAGGATAACGCAGCTTGAATTTACTTGGTACCGCAAAAGGTTTGCGCAGATCGCGCCATTGATCCTTAACAGCGCGCTGAAAATCAGCATTGCAGGGAAAAACCTGCGGCGTCCTGCGTTTTCTCTGCGTCCCATAAGCCGCCAAGGCAGCGGGGGGACACACTTCGTCCTGCAAACGCAGCGTTTGCTTAATGGAAGCAATCAACTCATCCATGATTGCAAGCTCTTCAGGCGAGCCAGGGGGAGAATTATCGACCCCCTCAACTTCAGCCTCCACCTCAGACCCCACTAGATCAAGAGATGAGCGGGACCCCGATAAGGAGGCCCCTGCCAGAACAGCCCCATCACCTTCACCCTCAGAATCAGAGGAAAGAGCAACTCTGGGCCTTTTAGTAGATTGAGCAGCCACCAGCATTTGCACCTGAGCAGCAAGGCCAGCCACAATAGTGGCTAAATCCCCCCCTGGGGGGGAAACAGCGGTCCCCTGGCTTTCCACCAATACTGTAGGAAATTTGCCCTCCTGAGAATCCATTGCCCCTGTAATGCCAGACAACCAAGGGTTAACTGCCCCTATTTAGCAAGCGCGGCAAGCGCAGCCCACCGCACCACACTCAAGCACAATGAGACCCCCACAGGGAATATGCAAACTGAACACAGGCAATGGATAGCAAGAACAGAAGGATAAAACCTGAGGAGACCCTCGCCGCTGCTGCTGCCTCGATCGGTGTTCCTGGAAAGAGGAAGTGATGCTGCCAGGGCGCTCTATGTAAGCCTATGGAGGCTACAAGAAAATGGCCGGCCATGCATGTAAACCATGCGGCCGGAGCGGGTGTAGGCAAAATGGCGTCGTTTGGCGCCGAAACCGCCGCTCCACAGTGCATTAAAACACACATTACATTCCAATATAAGAATACATGTCAGATCGCCGCAGCGATCGCTGTATATGCCCAAACATGCCAAAAAAACATGCCCCACAGCACACAGCTTCTCACACTGCCCAGCCTGACACACACAGTGTCATACAGCTCCCCCCCCCCCTTGCAGCCCACAGCATGCAGCCGAGAGATAGGGAGACAAGCAGTGTGAATAGAGGCAGGTTACACAGTCCCAGACTGACACCCCCCCAGACAGACAGGTCCCCACATAAATACACTTACCTCACATGGCGTGGGGGACCCGCACAGGCGAACAAGCCGCTGCACATGAGGCAGGGAGAGTCGCAATTCAAGACGCACAAAATGGGGGTTAAGAAACCGCACAGCGTCCAGTGAGGTAGCCACCTCACCAATCATCCCTGCACCGAACAGGGATGGGTCGTTCACTATGCCAGGAGCGTTACCTGGCTGAACGCTCGATGGCAGACTGGGAAGCCACTGACCCACGACCTGCGACCAGGGGGATCAGCCCGAGACCAAGTCCGCATGATCCTCTTTGTCCGAAGAACTAACTAACGCTGACAAAATAACAGCTAATTAAAGGTAGAGAGAAAAACTCAAACAAAATATTAAAAAGAAGAAAGAGTCTGGGACAGAAAGTCCCAGCACAGAGAGAGCCAGCCACTCCTGACAAGCTAGACATTAAAACTGAGATATGGTTGCAGGAAGTAGGAGGGTATTGACTGAGGGGACCACCCCTTGAGGGTGGGATATGTTAAAGCTTTATTGTTAACATATTCTGTTGCCTAGCTACTCCTTCGGAGCAAAGTCTAATACCCCATATGTGACGAATATGAAGAGGCGGCGACTGTCGGAGGACGTAAGAGAAACTGGACTGGTTCTTGTCTGAGGTAATCACACTTGGAAACATGCTTAAATGTCCTACTGTTGCTAATGGTAACCCAGGGGAACCCACACTCAGCAGCTCCCATGGGAGTAGTGCTACATATAAAAGTGATAAATACGTGAATGAATAAATTATTAATATATGTGATTTCATAAAAATATACAAAGTACAATTTATACATGCTGAGCAGCTCGTCTAAACAGCAAATGTGCTTTAAATATTGAAATACAGAGGAGACCGCACTCAAAGTATAAACAAATGAATCAAATAAATTTGAAAAAAGTCTGTTAAATATATGAATAATAAGTCCAATGTGAATGTGTGTCCGTGTCCAAAAAGGTTCCCTTGTGTCTTGTTTCCACAAGTGATGCACCTATGTTAATGCATATTGATTTTTTTTGTACTGTCTTTTTTACACCCTGAATAAAAGTTTGTAAACAAAAAAAAAAAGTGTGCTAGGTTAGCAATTCCTCTACAGCCACTATTCATTCATAATTGTGGATATGTGCTCTCCTCCACCAACACCGCATGCACAACCCATTTACCAGATACCCTTGAGAAGCAGTTATTTGTAAATCCCCCAAAAGTCCACTTGATGTCAGACAAGGACCAGGACCCGATCATATGCAGGGAAAGGATGAAGAGGCTTTATAGTGTAGTAGGTTTTAGAATAACATTTATTAAACAAGTAGCGACTTACAGTTAAAGTTCATAACAACCGGCCGGAGAATTTGGAATGCTGTTCCGTTTTCAACTGCGCTCAAAAGACCAGAAGTGACGTAGCCACGTGCTCTAGACTTGAGACGTTTTGTCAGTAAGAACGTCTGACGTCATCAGGAGTCATATGGTCAGCTACGTCAGTTCCTTATTTATATGCATAATCGAAAAACACAGCTGACCGTTGTTCTCTCTGAAATGATCACAGGTCTCTATGGTCATTTCACAAGCCCATCCCCCATACAGTTAGTAAACACTCCCCTAGGCTCACACTTAACCCTTTGGCAGGGAAGGGGTTAACCTAGGGGTGATCAATGTCATAATTACAGTAACTGCATATTTTTAGCACGGATTACTGTAATAATATCACTGCCCCCCCCAAAAGCGTCAAAAATGTCAGTTAGGGTTCAGATCTGTCCGCTACGTCGCAGACCCGCTAAAAATCGCAGATCGCCACCATTACTAGTAAAAAAAAAAAAAAATAAATAAAAATGACAAATCTTTCCCCTAGTTTGTAGATAACTTTTGTTTTGCGCAAACCAATCAAAATATGCTTATTAGCAGGTCTTCTTTTACCAAAAATATGTAGCAGAATACAAATTGGCCTAAAAGGATGAAAAAAATGAATTTTTGTAAAATTTTACCGTAAAATTCCTTTCTCTGAGTCCTCCGACAGTCGCCGCCCCTCATATAGCCTTCACCAATGGGTATTGACTTCCGCTCCGCAGGAGTAGCTAGGCATAAGACTTGTTAAAAACAAAAGCATTTAACATAGACACACCCATGGGGGCTGTCCCATTGGTCAATACCCCCCTGCAGTAAGCCATCCCAACTCAGTTTGGTAGCATAGCAGTAAGTGTACAAGAACCCCAAAAGAGGGGCGGGGGCGGTGACGGTGACTGTCGGAGGACTCAGAGAAAGGAATTTTACGGTAAGATTTTACAAAAATTCTGTTTTCTCTTACTTCCTCCGACAGTCGCCGCCCCTCATATAGTCTTCACCAATGGGATGTCCCAAAGCAGTGTAGACATGAGGGGTGGGAGACGCAACCGTAGAAAAGGCAACACAGTGCCCACATCAGAGAAAGGAACCTTACACGCACAGTAAGAGAACCTTCTGGGCAACAGAAAAAAAGGCTCAACAGGAGCAACAACCCAGGAAAGTAAATAACCCAGGGGATAAACACCCCAACAGCCAGGGACCCACAAAAAAACAAGGGTCCCCTATGGCATTGCCGCGCTGAGAACTTTGCACCCAAAGGAGGCATTCAGCTGATGCCAGAACATCAACCTTCTAGAATTTGGAAAAGGTGTGCACCGACGACCAAGTCGCAGCCTTGCACACCTGGGTCACCGAGGCCTGATGCCGGTAGGCCCAGGATGTACTCATCGATCTGGTAGAGTGCGCCTTAACAGGGAAGGGCGGAACCCGTTCCCTCAAAGCATAGGCCTGGACAATCGTCTGTCTGATCCATTTGGCAATGGTCGCCGCAGACGCAGCCATGCCCTTCCGAGGTCCCTCAGGAAGGACAAAGAGGGAATCTGATTTCCGAAAGGATTCAGTGGACGACAGGTAAACCCTGATCGCCCTGACAACATCCAAGGAATGCAACGCAACCTCCTTAGGATGCTTAGGCTTCACACAGAGCGAAGGCAAAACAATGTCCTCATTAAGGTGAAAGTCAGACACCGCCTTAGGGAGAAATGACGAATTAGGTTGCAAGACTACCTTATCTTTATGAACCACAAGGTAAGGAGAGCAGTAAGACAACGCCGCCAACTCCGACACCCTGCGAGCCGAAGTGATCGCCACTAGAAAGGCAACCTTCTTAGACAGCAGAGGCAACGATATCTCCCGGATGTTTTTAAAGGGAGAAAGCTGTAACATGGACAGAACCAAGTTCAAGTCCCATGGAGGTAAAGGCTTCCTCCGGGAGGGGCCAAATGTCGCACACCTTGAATGAAGGTGCGAATTAAGGAATGAGACGCCACAGGGCGTTGAAAAAGAACAGCCAGTGCAGATACCTGGCCCTTTATCGTGGCCAGCACCAGGCGCTGGTCCACACCAGTCTGGAGGAAAGCCAACACTCTCGTCACCGAGTATGAGCAAGGAGAAAACCCCCTGGACTCACACCAGGCAAAATAAGCTTTCCAGGTACGGTAATAAATCTTACCAGACTAGGCTTTTCTAGCCTTGAATAAAGTAGGAATGACCTCTGGGGAGAGACCCCTGTCTCTCAGGACCTGGCTTTCAACAGCCAGGCCGTTAAAGCCAGTGACTGTAAAGCAGGATGGAAGATCGGTCACTGAGACAGTAGATCTTCTCGCATCGGCAGCCTCCAAGGAGGCTCGACTGCTAGGTGAACGATGTTCGCGTACCAGGACCGGCGTGGCCAGTCCGATGCCACTAGAATCACCAAGTTCGGTTCCGAGGCCAGCCTGTGAAGGAACCTGGATAACAACTGAATCGGAGGAAAGGCATACATCAGACGATACTGACGCCAAGGGGCCACCAGCGCATCCGAGGCGTCCGCCAGAGGATCGCGCGTTCTTGCCACGAACCTTTCCACCTTGTGGTTTAGCCGAGACGCAAACAAATCCACGTCCGGGGATCCCCACTTCGCACACAGCATTTGGAAGACCTCCGGGTGTAGGGACCATTCCCCCTGATCCAGGGTCTGGCGGCTCAGATAATCTGCCTGACAATTCTCCACACCCGGAATGTGAACTGCCGAGATCGCCGGGACATGAGCCTCGGCCCAAGACAGAATGTCGGTCACCTCTCGTGCCGCCCTGGCACTCCTGGTGCCCCCTTGGTGGTGTATGTAAGCCACTGCGGTAGCATTGTCCGTCTGTACCCGAACGGGACGGCCCCGAAGTCGATCCGACCACTGGAAGAGACAGAGTTTGATCGCTCTCAATTCCAATATGTTGACCGGAAGGGAGGATTCCTCCTCCGACCAAGTTCCATGGGCAGACAGGTTGCCCAGTACTCCACCCCAGCCCGACAGGCTGTCATCCATGGTAATCACTGTCCACAGTAACGGACTGAAGGATTTGCCTTCCGACACAGCCGGGGACTGACGCCACCACAGAAGATCCATTCTGGTCTGGCGACTCAACGAGACACTCAGATCCAAGGACTGAGGTAGTCTGTCCCACCTGGCCAGGATCTCCGCTTGGAGAGACCGTGTGTGAAACTGAGCAAAGGGTATCGCCTCGAAGGCTGACACCATCAACCCCAGGCACCGCATACAGGTCCTGAGTGACGAGGATTGGTTGTCCCTGAGGGACCTGATCTCGTCCTGAAGGGTCCGGAGCTTGTCCTCCGGCAGAAAAACCTTCGCTTGAGCAGAGTCCAGAACCATTCCCAGATAGGGAAGACGAACCGAAGCAGACAAAGTCGACTTCTGAACGTTGATGGTCCAACCGAACTCCTGGAGCGTCTGTACCGTACTCGACAGATCGCACAACAGACTGACAGGCACTCGATCTTAACAGGAGATCGTCCAGATATCCCAAGACCGCAATGCCCTGTGCCCGCAACAGGCACCAGCACTTTGGTAAAGACTCTTGGAGCCGAAGCGAGACCGAAAGGTAGCGATACAAACTGATAGTGGTCCTCCGCTATGGCGAACCGGAGGTACCTCTGATGACCCTCGAAAATGGGGATGTGCAGGTACGCATCCTTCAGGTTGATAGAGGCCAGGAATTCCCCTGGACTCAGGGAGGCCACCACCGAGCGGAGAGATTCCATGCGGAACTTTCGAACGCGCACGAAGCGGTTCAGAGCTTTTAAGTCCAGGATAGGACGCACCTTGCCCTCCTTTCTGGGCACAGTGAACAGATTCGAGTAAAACCCCCCGAAACCTGTCCCGATGAGGTACCGGGACAATCACCCCCTGGGCAAGGAGATCCTGCACCGCTTGATGCAGGTTCTGCAGGTGCCCTGGGGTCAAATGAATGAACGTAAGAGAAATTTAGATTTTTTAATTTTTCTTGGGAATGTTATATAGCAGAATGTGAAAAATATACATATATTTTTTCAGAAATGTCACTCTTTTTGTTTATAGTGCAAAAATAAAAAAATCGCACAGGTGATCAAATACCACTAAAAGAAAGCTGGTATGGTCTGGTATGGAATTTGAGGGTAGCCCCACGCCCGAAAAAAATGGCGTGGGGTCCCCCCCAAAATGGCCTGGTTTGGAAGCTGGGGGGGAACCCCACGCAGTTTTTTACCATTTTTGGCGTGGAGTTCCCCCTCAAGATTCTGATTCATTCTGATCCGACTTGCGGTGCGACTTCCATTCAAATCAATAGGCTCCCATAGGGAACCATTGATTTTGAATGGAGGCAGAAAAAACGCTGCTAAAAGCAACGTGGCCAAACGTGCAATAACGCCAATGGAAAAAGCTACTGAAAGCACGTTTAACAGCTGCTTTTTCCTGGCTTCAGAACTAGCTTTGCAGCACGTTTTTTCTAACATCCCGTGTACATGGAGCCTAACACGGACCCTCAGATTAAAGGACACTCAGGCACATCACACCAGTGATTACCTTCAGAAGTTAGTGGAGGGTGTTCTAGAAGATTTTGAAATTGCAAAGGAACAGATTTTATGTGTTGTGACAGATGACGCTTCTAACATGTTGAGCACAATTGAGAAGATGAACGCAGATGAAGAAGGTAACAAACAGATATTAGTTAGAGGAAGTTTTTAACAACCCCCTATTTCCCTCTGGACTAATATCAAAGCCTTCCATTGGTGGCTTAACAAGGGCCTATTTCGCATTGGACACTTCTTTAACTCCATGGGGCCCCTTTTTTTCCCACACTGTGTCAATTTCCTCAAAATGCCCCTCACTGAGAGATATCGCCACTCCCAGATATCACATTTCCTCCACTCCGTATGGGACGATAAACCTGACCCTCCACAAATCACTCTTTATGAACGCTGGTGCTCGGAAGGGACCAAAGGGGAGGGATTTCCCTCATCTATTCAATACTATCCAACAGCGATGTCAAACCTGCATATGCGCTAGACTGGGAGAGGGACCTGGACGACTGGGGTTTTTGCCTTCAACGCTCCTTTACAGGTATACTGAATGTTTCTCTTATTGAAGCTAATGTTAAATTGCTCACCAGATGGTACCTGGTCCCTACCCGCATTGCGGCCATGTTTCCAAACGCCTCTCCACAGTGCTTTAGGGGCTGCGGTTCATCTGGTGACCACTTGCACACTTGGTGGGCCTGCTCCAAGATTAGGCTATTCTGGAATAAATTATTCCAGATCATTCATAAAGTACTTGATCACCCCATCGCTCAGTCTCCACAAATTGCACTTCTCAACGTCAAGGTCCCTAAACCTGCTCAGAAACTCCTCCATTTTATGCTCCTGGGAGCCAAACTCACCATAGCCAGAGCATGGAAAACACCCAGGGTGTCCATCAGGGAAACCAAGCTTAAGATCTCCTGGATCATGTCACAGGAAAAAATCTCTGGTATTATCAATAATAATGTGGTTAAATTTGAGACCATCTGGGAACCCTGGGCTAAATATGTACAGGTTTCTATTTGATCTGGCCGCCAGACCCTCTTTCTTTTTCCTCTTTTCTCTCCTTATTTCAGCTAACCTCTTGAGCCTCCTATGCTCTTATTCCCTTCTACCCCCTTCCAGTCTATCCTACCTTACTCCCCCCCACACCACCCTTCTTTGCCGCCCTACCACTCTTGGCGGCTTTCTCTGGAAGGGGAATGTGCTGGACCCATATGTCTCGCCACCCATTGGGGGCATGGTATCCCCTCATACTTCCCCTCCTGGAGATACCCTCCGCCTTACCTCGTTGTATATTGCCTGTGGTTTATTCTTGGGCTTTGTATCCCTCTATATGGGGACTCGACCCTCTGCATCCTGTTTCAGCTCCCATAGCGCGTTGGGGGTGGATCTTTGGACTACCCTCTTTGACCTCAACACAGTCGGTTAATGGATATGCCCCCCCTCGAATGTTAGTACTCCTCAATTTTTTATGTATGGTATTCAGGACCATGTCTAGCCTGATCGTTTTACCATGTTTGTTGTATTTTGTATTTGACTTTTTCTCAATAAAAATCAATGAAAGAAAATAGTTAGAGGAAGACAGCTCTGCAAGTATTGGAGAAAGTTTAGAAACTGAAGAGAATGCTGACATTTTTTTAGACAACTTTGTTGAAGAAGCATTAAAGCTTGCTACTATTCATCATATGCGATGTGCTGTTCATACACTGCAACTTGCCATAAGAGATGGATTAAAAGATCGCCATGCAGCTACACTATTTGGCAAATTACGGCAAGTAACTGTTGCAGCCAGGGCCTCCAAAACAGATGCAATTTTGAAAAGACGTGCAGGAAAAGGAGCCATTTTGGATCAAACAACTCGCTGGGGAAGCACTTAATGGTGAAGAAGAAATGGACAATGAAAATCTTGCATTAACTGAAAACCAGTGGACACAAACAAAAGAGCTGGAGAACCTTCTTTCTCACCCCTTCACTGTCACCATGAGGTTGCAATGTGATGTGATGATCTAACCCTGGGTAAATTCCTCTTGGAATGGAAGAGCCTGTTATATCGCCTGAACAAAAATGGAGGGTTAATAGCTGAGGGCATTGCATCTTCAATGATGAAAAGAGAGTCTTTTGCTGGAAAATGAAATCTTGTTAGTTGAAGAAGCCATCCTTGTTTATCCAGAGATCGTTAGTGATGTGGCCAGAATAGTTACTGCAATGCCACCCACCCAAGTCAGTGTCGAAAGATTAATACATATTAATACAGAGGAGTCGGAAGTACAAAAAAACGGAGGAGTCGGAACATTTATCTACCGACTTCACAGCCCTGGCTGTAACGTGGCGCATCTGTACCGTGTATAGAACCTGCTGCTGTAAAACTTAAATTTATATATATATATATATATATATATATATATATATATATAAAAAAGACATTTAAATTGATCTTTCTTGCAAGGTTTCTTTATTTTGTAAATAACGGCTTGGGGAGCCAGTCTGTATAATAAGAGCAAAATTTAGTGCACAATATTAGTGACTTTGTGGATAAATTCTGGTTTCTCTTTGGAAGGAAATAAAGTTTTGCACCACAGTGAGCAACCCTTATGCAAAGAAGCTAAGTTATAGTACACTCAGGCCAAGATTAAAAATTTTTTTAGCTAAAGTTTGGCAACTCTTTTTCAGACTTGGGATAGAAGTGCAAAAAAATTGGTCTTTGGGTGTTGGTGGTGCCTTTACACCATAAACCTATAGAGGTACTCTTGATAAAAGCAAGAATTGGCCTTGCAGAAAAATCGGTCCTTGGGTGTTAATTGTGCTCATGAAATCTATACCAAAAATGATTTCAAGATACAAATCAACACCCACAAAGATAGGCTGCCTAGACAGTCTTGCAGAAATTCAAGATCCCAAAAACACTTGTTCAACGACATTGGCATCAGGGGATTATTAGCTGCTGTTAATCCAGGACTGATTCATTTTGACTCATGTCAGCCAGTCAATAGAGTGCGGACAGACGTGCCATTTTATTTGTTACAAGACCTCCGGCAGCACTAAATGCTCGTTCCGAAAGGTCGCCGGATGCACGGCAACCCAGCAGCTCAATAGTATACTGAGCAAGTTCTGGCCAGCGGTCTATTCTTATGACCCAGTGGATCATCTACTGGAAAGCACTCCATGTCTGTTTTCGCGCATAAATTATCTTTCACTATGATGTAGACACTGCCAATGGGATGCTAAAGCTGACAGCCCTGGGCGCCGATTAAAAAAATGTTGAAATGCATCACTTAGCGGCTCCCTTCTCCACTGCTCCTCGGTTGACCAACAGAAGCCCCAAAACTACCTTTTTCCACGAGACTGCAACCTGCCAGAGTCTGGAAAGGTGTTACATAAGCTCCTCTTTAAGGTATCCTCAAGATATTTCACACTGTGCTCCCTTCTGCGAGAGAAGGATGAGTTCCGAGACTTTCCCCTTATAAGAATGGTCAAGGAGGGTTGTCAACCAATAATGATCCTTCTCCTTGATGCCACAAATTCTCTGGTCTTTTTCCAGGCTTTGAAGAATTAGGGAGCTTATGCACCACATGTTTTCGGAGGCATGAGAAAGAGTCCTTGGGGTCACTGAGGATTACAGTATCTGAAACTGCCTCCTCTCAGCCACGTACTACTGCCAAGGTTTCTGGGGACTGAGAACCATCTCTTAAGGTTTGACTTATGTCTTTCTCTGCTTCAATGCCTCCAAAATGGCCAGAATCCTCCTCTTGTGTGTTCTGTGGCATTACAAGAATGGCGTCTGCATGAAGTGGGCCTTGAAAGGAAGTCTTCCTCTTCCTCCCGCTGCTCTGCCTCAATGACCCTGTCCATGATTCCTTGTATAGTATGCTCCAGCAGGAACACAAGTGGGATTGTGTCACTGATGCAAACATTGTCACGGCTTACCATCCTTGTCACCTCCCCAAATTGTGAGCGCAGTGCATGCATCCTTTTATCAGCAACTATTTGCGTGGGGGAAAGAAAAGCCAAGCTGCCCTGAGTCTGTCCTTGTTACATACTCACACTGGTACTCATTGATGGCCTTTCACTGCATGTGAAGCCACTGCAGCATTTTCAAAGTTAAGTTCCACCTAGTGGGTATGTCACACATCAGGGGGTGTATGGGAAGGTGGAATTCCCACTGAAATTAAGTCAACCGAAGACTAGTTGTGTATGACCGGCTAGAGACTCTTCTGGCCTGCTTTTGAAGATCTTTCAACCCTGCATACCGGTTCAAAAAAATCGCCACACCACCAAACTTATGACATGTGCCTCTGACAGGAGGGGGTGAGCATGGAGCCTGGCCCATTGAACTGCCGGGATTTAAGCATTAGGTAGCCCCAGAGCCAACATAGCTACTCAAATCTACACTGACAGATTGGATTGAACTAACTTCAGGGCTGACCATCTTTATTTTCTCCAAAATCTTCTGCTGTACCGAATCTATATCGTATATTTACCAGAAATCAAACTCTTTGGGCTGGGACCAGATTCTATTTCTCCAGATTCAAAAGCCATCCAACTTATTGACTCGTGACCTTCGTTTCTTGCAGATTGGTCAACAACTGGCTTTCTGACTCCACAAACAGCAGTAGGTCATTTAAGTAGGGAACTGTAGGTGCAATATCTTCTTCCCCAAGTGTACCGCCAGACGCAGGAACTTCTGTGAGGAACGTGCTATCAGAACGTGTAAGTATACATCCCGAAGGTCGATGGATGCCACTAGGCCTCCCAGATTGAGCAGCTTCCTTACTGAGAATATTGTGTCCATCTGAAAACATTTGTACCTGATGAACCGGTTTATAATTTTGAAGTTCAAAATCAAACAACTTTTCGGATTGTTTCTTGACCAGGAAGATATAGGAGTAAAACCCCAAGCCCCCCTGCTCCCTGGAGACCTAAATGATAACTTCCTATTCGATCAGCTCCTCTAAGAAGGAAGTTCTAGCCAGGGCCTTTTCCTGATCCCCCTGGGAGATTGGTCTCAAAGTATCTGCTTGGGGGTGTCCAGGAAAACTCCAGACTGTAACCTCGTCTGATGATGTTCTAGACAGACGAGCTCGATGTTCCTTCTTCCCAATGAGGAAAGAAGGCTCGAAGCCTCCCACTCACCGGAAGTGGACTATCATTGTTTTATTTTTTAGACGATTGCTCTGCAGGCCTGAACAGCACCTCAACTCTACTTCTCTGGGGGTTCCATGCTATTCTTTGCTCCTTTTGGGGCTGTGAGAAAGCACGAAAAGTCTTCCTCAGCAGAGTATTCTTTTTCTTAAGATGGAAGTCTTTCTTTCTATCCGCCATCCTATCCAACAGGGTTTCCAGCTCTGGACCAGAGTGAGTCACCAGAAAAAGAAATCCCACACAGCTTGACTTTTGACGCGGAGTCCCCCGACCACGTCTTGAGCCATATAGTGCATCTGGCTGAGATAAATGAGAGCCGATGACCTGGCTGACATCCAGATAGACTATGCCGATACGCCCACCATATATCTTACTGCTTTAGTAGAGTAGGAAAGGACTCCAACAAATCCTTTCTAGAAGTTCTTGCTTCTACATGCAACGACAATTGTTCGACCCAGCACTTCAGATTTCTGGCCACTACTGTAGATGGCATTGCTGGTTTAAGGTTGAACAAGGTCGAATCCCAAGCATTTCTAGGGAGTGCGCCCTCTTGTTTATGGCATCCTTGAAAATGCCCATGTCTTCAAACGCTAGGTCTGTGCATTTTGAGACCTGCGAGAAGGTGGCGTCAATCTTTGGTTTCTTGTTCAATACCAAAGTTTACTTCCTCAATGGGGAGTATTTTCCTAATGAACTTAAAAGAGTGGACCCAGAAGGGGTTTCTGTCAGAACCTTGTGAATGGGGAAGACTATGTTTAGGCTCCTCAAGCCCTTGGCACATTTTGTTGTGAAAAGACAATTGTGCCCTCTCTTCTTGGATCTCAAGGGTAGTATATATCGCTCTTTAAGAGATCGTCCACCTCCTCCAAAGACAACTTGTAACAGTAACCTTGATGCCTCCCCTTCCCATTTATCCTCTTTAGAATCCCTTATGGAAGGGGGAACGCTTTCTCTGTTCCTACGATTCGCTAGACTTAACTGGGGCGGATGGCAGAGGACTGGAAAGGGAGCTCTGCCGCAAACCCGACTCCTGCCCTGGTACCTTTTTCAGCAAGAAACGCACAGACACCAAAGTTCCACTAATTCTTTCCGGACGGAAGAAAAAAAGCTTACTGCGAGGATTCTTCAACAAGATCCAATATACAAGTTCTACACAGGGGCTTTGGCCAGGAGTCTCTAAGCGGGTTTTTACAAGAGGGGCACTTTTTTCCACCTGAGGGAGTTCTCTTGATTTTAGTGGTGGCTTTAGCCTGAAAAACAAACAGACATGTCACCACACCTATCCATAAGGGCCAGCACTGCACACAACTCCAGTGCTGCAAGACCAATCACTAGACAAAAAAGGGTGCCACCACAGAGAGAGAGAGAGAGAGAGAGAGAGAGAGAGTTCCCAGGCTGCCCTTGTGCAGAACATCTCCCCCATGTTGATGTGCCGAGAGACGTGACCCCCGCACTCGGCAGCAGGCACCTAACAGGAAGAACAGTAAAACAACAGTCCCACAGGAGAAAGACAAGGCACCTCTGTACCTCTCTTACCAGGGCCTTGTTGGTGGTCTGGGTGCCCGATCCTATTGCCAATTATGCCTCCTCCATTGTAGAGTGCACAGTGGCTGCTGTAGAGTAAAAACAGCCTCAAAGTTATCCAGCGTCCCTGCCACGAGGACAAGAAGGAAGACTCAGCCAGGAGACCCACTTCGTCCTCTTGTGTTCCAGTGGCTGGAACCACTAGCAGCCATGCCCCTGCAGGATATGTCTCCCACTGAAACAATGTCATCTGCAATCCAGGACCCGGAGCAGACATACTGGGAGCCCCAGGCAAACTACATGAAGGCTGCTTTCCAGCTGATATCCACAGCTTCTGGGCACACCAGGCAGACCCCCTCGGCTGGCCATCACTCCCCTGAGCCAGAGGAGGAAGGAAGGCACCAGAACACCCCCCTACCATACAGGGTGGTGCTGTAACCGTCCACCACCTTCACAGAGGTACTGCTAACAACTCTTGGATAGAGCGATGCCCCTCGGTATGGTGAAAGGGGCTGAATTTAAAGGGTGTTGTCACTGCAGTGTCTCCTGTAAAGTAGGTGGAGCTGCGCTTTTTCCAAGGCGCTGTCCTGAAAGGGGAGGGTAGAAAAGAACCACACAGTGGATGAAGGAGAAAAAAGATGGGCCCAAAGATTAGACATATTTTTGTTTCTTTGCAGTTACTGATCCCATTCTTATGTTGTTTGTACATGTGTTGCACACTGCTGCTTTTCCTGGAGATGATTGAGATGAGAAATAGTCCAAGACTACACTTTTACTCTTCCTCTCCTCATCCATCTCGATTTCAACTTTAAAGACACAAAAAAGATTAAAGAAATGGCTTGCTGAAGCTGAAGATGCTGTTGATGCTGGCACTCTGTTGTGGGTTAGTGGCTGACGCCTGGCAGTGTGGCTGGCTTGGTGTCACCCTGTTGTGAGTGACTTGCTTGCCGGAACACTGTGGTGGCTGGCGTCACCCTGTTTTGGGTGGCTGGCTTGTAGGAACACTTGTTTAGGCTGGCTGGCTTGGTGTCACCCTGTTATGGGTGGGTGGCTGGCTGGCTTGGTGACTGGTGTCACCCTGTTATGGGTGGCTGGCTTGCAGGAACACTGTGGTGAGTGGCTGGATTGCTTTGGTGTAACCCTGTTATGGGTGGCTGGCTTTCAGGAACAGTCTCTGTGGTGCCTGGTTGGCGTGCTTGGTGTCACCCTGTTATGGGTGGATGGCTTGCAGGAACACTGTGGTGGGTGGCTGGATTGGTCTCACCCTGTTATGGGTGGCTGGCTTTCAGGAACAGTCTCTGTGGTGCCTGGTTGGCTTTCTTGGTGTCACCCTGTTATAGGTGGATGGCTTTCAGGAACACTGTGGTGGGTGGCTGTCTTGGTCTCACCCTGTTATGGGTGGCTGGATTTCAGGAACAGTCTTTGTGGTGCCTGCTTGGCGTCACCCTGTTATGGGGGGATGGCTTGCAGGAACACTGTGGTGGGTGGCTGGATTGGTCTCACCCTGTTATGGGTGGCTGGCTTTCAGGAACAGTCTCTGTGGTGCCTGGTTGGCTTGCTTGGTGTCACCCTGTTATGGGTGGCTGGCTTGCAGGAACACTGTGGTTGGTGGCTGGATTGGTTTTACCCTGTTATGGGTGCCTGGCTTGCAGGAACACTGGTGGCTGGCTTGCTTTGGTGTCACCCTGTTATGTGTGGATGTCTTGCAGGAACACTGTGGTGGCTGGTTGGTTTGCTTTGGTGTCACCCTGTTATGGGTGGCTGGCTTGCAGGAACACTGTGGTGGGTGGCTGGTTTGCAGGAACACTGTTGGGTGGCTGGCTTGCAGGAACACTGTGGCTGGCTTGCAGGAACACTGTGGTGGGGGGCTGGCTTGGGGTCACCCTGTTGTGTGGGGGGCCGGCTTGGTGTCACACACTCACTCACCCTGGCCTGTTGTGGCAGGAAGCTGGCTTGCTGAAACACTGGTCACGGTGGCGGCGGGGGGCTGGCTTGGTGTCATCTGGGTAGCTGGTTGCTTGCTCGTTGGGCTGGCATCCTGTTGCGGTGGGTGGCTGAGGCCAGGGCCTGTGTGTGGATGGATGGCTGGCAGCAAGACCAGAACGGACTGCATCCAGCTGTAACACGAGGCTGTGTGAGGCGTGGGAGGCGGTCTTAAGTGCGTGGTGAAATGGCGTCATGTATGGGCCGCGCAGGCGTGGGAGGCGGTGTTACAAGGCAGAACGTGTGCGCTCAACATATACGGAATGATGTCACAAAAATATCGGCAATATCAGTAAATCCAAAGTCTGATACAGATATATTGGGGAAAATGCATATCGGCCCCTGATATATCGGTGTTGCCGATAATCGGTTGATCCCTAGTTTACACCAGTTAGAACCGCCCATAGGGAGCGCTGCATTTTTTTTTCTGCCTAGTGTCCTACTCCTGTAGGTGAAGCTATAACCCCCAATGGTCAAGAATCAGAAGAGCTTTGTCCGTCAACGAAAAGAGAAATTCTGCCTTAGACAAACAGGCCACCTGTTGCGTTGCTGTAATAGTGCTTGTACTGGATGCTGTAGCCAGCAATAAGACTGGCTCCTGCTCCGGTACAAAGCATGCATCTTCACTTTGAGGTTGAGTGGGCATTTGGCAGAGCAAATACTCGCCTGTTTAGAGTTGGCTCAGTTTTGCCTGATCTCTCCCATAGCTACAAGTAGGGGTGGTTCCCTGTGGGGTACTCACAGATTCCAGTGTGGGAGATTAGATAAGCATGTTCGGTGGGAAAACGCTGTAAACCACGCTGACACTGACTTTCCTGCAATAAATCCTTTTGGCAAAGGGGCCGGAAGAAGTGCCTGAGTACTTTATAGGTCTGAGGTGGAATTGGTTTTAAAGTGTGCAACCAAGTTATACTGAAGCGAATACATTCCAAATATAACCCCATTTTACACAGTAACGGTCAAATATATAGGACTGTGTACAAAATCCATGATTCTTCCTGTGGCCCAGTCTTCAGGAACTGGGTTCCATGGTGATGGACCTCTATAGCACATTGCGGCTAACGCTGCATTACATCAAATTAAAGTGAGCACCGCATGTAGGATCCAGTCCCCTAAGCATTATTACAGGTCCAGCGTAGGGTCTAGATATGGTTACAAAGGTGTTACATAGAAAAGTGACAGAAGAAAAAGACAGTAGCCCATTCAAGTCTGCCCAATTTTTAAAATTGTATTTAACTTTGTCTGAGCATATATCTAGGTTTGTCTCAAACACATTTGAAACCATTTACTGTTGACTGTCTTGCTACCTTTTTACGGAAGTACTCTATGGCTGAAAGCATGCAGATGGGGCACAGACAGACCCTTTCAGTAATCCTATCAGTTTGAGAAAAGCCATGGTGAGGCAAACATCAATTTCTTCAGAAAAGAGAAAGATATGACTCTGGAATAGCTAAAGTCTTTCCAATGCATAGTCTCCTTTTCTATATGAATCTCAATTAACACATTTACAGAAAAAGGTGCTTTAAAGTCCAACTCCATTAAAAACCTAAAAATAGAGAAAGAAATGGTTAGAACCTGTTTCTTTGGTTTACCTTTTAGAGCTTCACTTTCTCTCCTGTTGGCACCCAGCAACACTCTCCATTACTTCCAGACCTCCACCTTCCTAATGTATAAAAAGAAAAAAAAAAAAAGAGAAGCTCCCCTACCTATGTATAATAAAACAGTGTATTGGATGCTGCGCTGCTAAAATAGCATAAAATGAATTCAAATTTGTGCACATATACATACAAATTGTAATCTGGTGCTGGGTTATTATGCTTTCAAAAAGAAAAAGGGTAAAGGGTAAATAGATGAGTAACATAACAGTTCGTTCTATCCTGGTATTCACAGGAATAAAGTAAGAAATGTGATGAAGATAAAGTTCTGAGAATAAATATCACACAATTCCTTGGGAGTGGCGTGTGCTTGTGTTTTTTTTTTTTACATTAGGTGCCACTCTTGTGTTGCATGCTCCCTGGCCCCTCACCTCAAATTAGGTGTAATATGGAAGGTATAGGATTATCCTCCTATGTATGGTTGGTGGTCTCCACCTTGTATCCTCTAGGGGGCTCTCTTTTTGGGCTTCCTATGGGTTCCAGTACTGGGGGATGCTGTGCCTTTAAGGTAGGTCTACATTTATGCTGCCCAGATGCTGATCTCATATATAGTTATACAGATTAAAAAGCGCTATGTTTACAAAAATCCCAGCCCTTGATGCCGCATTACGTCACTTCTGGTCTGCATCTGCCACCTCTCACACTAGGCATTATGTCACTGTCATGCGGCTTCCTCAGGGTGCATTTTAATTTATATAACTATATACAAGCTCGGCATCTGGGCAGCATGAATATAGACCTATCTTAAAGGCACAGCATCCCCCAGTACTGGAACCCATAAGAGGTCCCAGCAGAGAGTCCCCTAGAGGTTAAGAGACCACCAATATCTAGGAGGATAATCAAATACTTGCTATATGATACCTAATTGGAGGTGAGAGGCCAGGGAGCACACAGCACAAGGGTGGCACCTAATGTATAACGTCACAACCCCCCCCCCCCCCCCTAAATATTTATTCACAGAACTATAGCTTCATCAAATTTCTTACTTTATTCCTGGAAATACCGTGATCACCTGGAGAACACAAACTGGTACATTTATTTATTTACTTATTGTTATATTTGGAAGCATATTTATTAACCCAGCACCAGATTATAATTTCTATGTATATGTGCACAAATTTAAATTTTATGCAATTTCAACATTGATTTCAGCAGAGCAATATCTGATACAGTTTTTTTAATTAAATTCAGCTGTGTGGGAACACACAGCAATGCTAACAGCAGCATTTGAATAATGTATCACAAGTATTGTATTTGATCACCATTTTTATACTCTAGAACCAAGGTAGCGCTGTTGTATCAATTTTTTTAAACAATTGTCCGCTAGCTGGGTATTGCACTCTGCTGGCCCCTCCTGCCACTTGTCCACATTGCACAGCAAAGCATTAGGTCTAAAATAAGTCATGTAAAAAAGAAAACAAAGGTTGTATTTAAACATTTGCCACGTTTTGCCAAGCAAGGAGGAGGACCTAGGGAGGGCAAAACATAGTTGGGGAAAAAAAGAAAATCAGAATGTTGGAAAAAAAAAAAATCAATACTTTTTCTTCACAGAAACCTGTGTTGAGAGCATAAGTAAGTTGTAATCAGTGAACTCTCTTAAAAATGTGAACTGCCTGGCTGTAGTATAACTTACTGTACCCCAACTACAACACAAGGCAGAATGATAAATCACCAGAGACACAACCACCTGTTTGAATGGCATAACAGAAAGAAAAGCATATTGATTTGGCAACCAAGAAAATCCAACTAGGCCAACTATCTACATATGAAAAAAATGGTGTTATACCAAAATGAACTGCGCAAGTGGATGATGATTACAAAAATGCACTGATTAGTGCCGTATTAACTTTTAAGGAATATAAAAAAATTATAATAGTGAATATGTGATTTGTGGGAATCCCTTCCACACTGCAAGCAGCAAACAAAAATGTATAAAACGTGATAAATGTGAAAATGGAAATGGATATTGCGCTCAACAATAATATTCTCAAAAAAGTGCTTATGTGCATAAATATAAAAGCTGATCTAAAATCTAAAATTGCTAAAACCATTTATAGCTCCAACTACGTATGGATATCAATGCTGATTATGACCCCCTATAATTAAGGGGTCATATCCTTCTGGTAAGGAGTATCTTAATAGAGCACTGGGTGAAGGTGTTGTGGTGAAGGTTCCCCATCACTCCTATCAAGTCCACGCTTTTTACATTGCTGCGATTAATTATTAATCACTTTTATTCAAGCACTTTAAGGACTTTATTTATTTATATATTTATTCAGTTGAATGTATAAGCTGGCCTTTTGCTTTTATCCATTGTTGTAGTTGGAGCTATAAATGGTTTTAGCAATTTTAGATTTTATATCAGCTTTTATATTTATGCACATAAGCACTTTTTTGTGAATATTATTGTTGAGCGCAATATCCATTTCCATTTTCACATAACTATCTACATACATAAGTTTGAACATGGGATTTTTTTTTTTTTTTTTTTACCAAAGCTAAAAAAAAAAGAAATCAGGCTGTGTGGGAAAGCTTTAGACAGAAATCTCTGTCTTGACATTGGCCAGCCCCACAACACATTCACAAATGATAAGACCACAAGGCTGGAACGAATAGAACTGGTGGGAAAAAGTGTCTTACCTACATACAAACATTACTTAAATACATGAACATTAAAATATTTAGGTTAAATTAGGACACACTGCACACATGCACATTGTTCCATAAAATTTTATTTGCTGTTCTCCTCTTTCTGACAAATGGAATGAATAATGCTGCTTGTTCATCACAAACTAATGCTTATTTGGTAGAGGTTTTAGGAGGATATAGGTTTTTATTAATTCCAAAAATCAAACAAACAAACAATCGATAAGTACCAAAGAATTATAATTCTAAACTTTTATCCCCCCTCCCCACACCCAAAGGCTCCCTTTAAAATTGTTGTGGCTAAAGACAGGTTGTCATGGACATGATACATGCAAGCCTTGTGAAAATGCACAAAAAAAAAAAAAAAAAAACAACTTAGGACTACCGTAGCTGACATATCACACAGTGTAAAAACATGCACATTGCATAAAAAATAAAACAGAGGACTCTTCAGAAGAGAGGAGAACACGCCTGGATTTAATTAAGCGGCTAACCTTCCTTATTCCAGCATCAATTAACACAGCCACTGATGTTTTGTTCATATATCACATGAAAGGAAGATATAATAAATTCCATTTGTCTTCCAAAAGAAAAAAAAATTGGTGATAAAGAGAAAAAAAATATATTTTTATATTTATATATGCACATGTGCAAGAAAAGTACTCCCATAGTTAGAATTTAAAGAAAGTTTAATATATATTTTATTATAACAAAATAGGCAGTTATTGTGGGTAAAATATTAAAATCTGTCTACTAAGAATACACATACAGCATTAAGTCTATGAATCCAATTCTCCAAATGAGATGTAGGGATGTGATCTCCTGTAGTGTTTATTTACATTAGAGAGGCTATGTTAATGACCTGAAAGATTCAACTGTCTTTCACAAAGGTGATCCATATCAAAAATTTGTCATTTTAAATTGTGTTATATGCATATGATTAATCAAGTTTAAAAGTCATTCATATAAAGAATGCTGGAGTACATACAATTCAACAAGACAAAACCAAAATAGATCTTATGACAAATGATTGAAGATAACCTTTCCATTGCCAGAAGGTGCTTTAAAGCATATTGCAGAACCAAAATGTTATGCAATGCAGCAGCAACCAGGCAACAGAATGCTAAGAGAAACTCTGCCTATGTAGAGAACCGGATCAAGTCAAAAGAATAGAGAATTAAATGCATAGGCCAAACCATGCTGTTAAATGCGAATTGTGCAAAGATGCTCACAATATTGTTAAGACCACTTATTTCATGTAACGTTTTTCATTTTTGAAAATTGTCTATAAAGCTTTTTTTTTTTTTTCTTTAAAATGTATTTGCAACTTTCCCTTAAACATTAAGGAATTTTTGCCACTTATTTTCTAACCTTAAATAACTGCTCTAGTCTTTCCACCTTCTTTAAAAACAAAAGAAAACGTTAAGAAATCAAATTTGACAGTCTTAAAATTAAATAAAATATAACCGTGTGAAAGGTGGATGGAAGGGCAGCAAATAAGTGGCAAGAGAACAGTCCCAAACAAATGGGGCCTGCTCCTATGGGAGAAGGTACAGGATGCTGTGAATGGGCAGTGATACGGGCTCCAAACAGAGATTTCTTCATGTTTCATAACTTCTCTTTTGCAGGTATCCAGATGAAGGAGCCAGACTGTTCTTCTATGATCTGTTTCACTTGATTGTAAATTTCCTCCAAAGTATCGCCCTGCACAATTGCTACAAAAAAAAAAATAGTGGCATCAGAAATATTATTGAGGCCGCATTTGGTTTTTATACCATTTTTTTCTGAGACAAATAGCAATTTTTTTACAAGTTATATTTATCACAATCAAAAGATTACTTTACCATACTTGCCAAAAAAAATTAAATTACTTATTGACTCCCAATGCAAACCTTAAAGGATTGTAAATTCTTGTTCAAAAAAATAAATAAAACAAACATTTTATACTTACCTCCTCTGTGCAGTTGGTTTTGCAGAGTGGCCCAAATCTTCCTCTTCTCAGGTCCCTCTTCACTGCTCCTGGCCCCTCCCTTCTGAGTGCCCCCACAGTAAGCAGCTTGCTATGGGGGCACCCGAGCCGAGCTGCAGCTCCGTGTGTCCATTCAGAGGTGGCGCTGCCCCTCTCTCTCCTGATTGGCTCACTGACTTTGATTGACAGCCGTGGGAGTCAATGGCGCCACGGCTGTCTCTCAGCCAATCGGGAGGGAGAGTCCCGGACGGCCGAGGGACTCGTGGACATCGCTGGACAGAGGGGGCACAGGTAAGTATTAGGGGGTGCTGGGAAGGCTGCTACACCCAGGCGGCTTTTTATGCCAATGCATAGCATGCATTAAGATTGAAAACCTTTCTGCCTTTACAACTCTTTAAAGGGTTAGATCACCTTTACTGAAAAACTGTCTAGGCGGATAAGGGGCATCCTTTAGATAAATACAAACTGTGCAGCTCTGACTGAAGTTGGAAAATAGGTGTAGGCTATTTACATACCTCCTGAAGTCTGACTGGAATACACCCAGTAAGTTACTAAGTGAAGCCTAGTCATTATTTCTCATCTCCACCATCACAGGAGTTATGGTCTATTATGGGAAGGAGGTGGGACTTTGACTGCTGGAGCAGATTCCACTAACTCAGAGGGTACAAAATGCTTAAAATAGGATCAACCTGATGCACAGCCAAAGACAAAAATCACAAACAGGCATGACTATTTTAACAGGACACTGAGTCAGCACCAGTAGAGGCTAAGAGAGTAAGGCTCGGTTCACATTTGTGCGATGCGGGAATGCTGCGAATATGCAGCGTGATCCCCCATCGCATCCGCACATCTGGCAGTTCACACTGCCATATGCGATACGCAGGGGGTGTCAATTAAATGTTAACCACACCCCCAGTTTGATCGCATATCGCAGTGCGATCTGACAGTTCGCACAGGATCGGATCGCACAAGTGTTAACCACTATGCGATCCGATTCTGATGCGGCTCAAAAAAAGCCTCCTGTGCATGTTTGGTGCGGATACAGTGCAAATTCAGCCATACAAAGTGTATGGCTGAACTCGCATCCGCACATGAGATCGCATGTAATGAAGGAGCAGTGCGCTCCGAATTACACGCGATCTCGCAAGCCGCAATAATGTGAACCGTCACTCAAGCAGCCACCAACAGGTGGAGAAAAACGGAATTTTTGTAAAATCTTACCTGTAAAATTCCTTTCTCTGAGTCCTCCGACAGTCGCCGCCTCTTCATATTCGTCACATATGGGGTATTAGACTTTGCTCCGAAGGAGTAGCTAGGCAACAGAATATGTTAACAATAAAGCTTTAACATATCCCACCCTCAAGGGGTGGTCCCCTCAGTCAATACCCTCCTACTTCCTGCAACCATATCTCAGTTTTAGTGGAATAGCAGTAGAGTATACATTCAAACCCCAAAAGAGGGGCGGGGGCGGCGACTGTCGGAGGACTCAGAGAAAGGAATTTTACAGGTAAGATTTTACAAAAATTCCGTTTTCTCTTACGTCCTCCGACAGTCGCCGCCTCTTCATATTCGTCACATATGGGGACGTCCCAAAGCAGTGCAAACATGAGGGGTGGGAAACGCATCCGCGCCGCAAGGCAACGCAGTCTCCACATCAAAGAAAGGAACCTTACCAAAGGAAGGAAACCAGCTGGGCAACAGCAAAATAAGTGCTCAACAGGAGCAACAACCCAGGAAAAGACAAAAAAACCAGGGGATACAAAAAACTATCCCAACAGCCAGGAGTCCCCAACAAGGGACCCTATGGAACAGCCGCACTAAGAACCTTGCGGCCAAAGGAAGCATCCGCCGATGCCTGAACATCTACTTTGTAGAATTTTGTGAAAGTGTGTACGGTCGACCAAGTCGCCGCCTTACACACCTGGGCTACAGAAGCCCCATGACGGCAGGCCCAAGACGTACTCAGTGATCTAGTAGAGTGCGCCTTCACAGGCACAGGGGGAACCTTCCCCTGCAAGGCATAGGCCTGTTCAATGGTCTGCCTGATCCATTTGGCAATGGTAGAGGCGGAAGCCGCCATGCCCTTCCGAGGACCCTCTGGAAGAACAAACAAGGAGTCAGTCTTACGAAAAGACTCAGTCGATTTAAGGTAAACCCTTATCGCCCGAACAACATCCAGAGAGTGCAATCTCACCTCCTTCGGATGTTTAGGCTTCGTGCACAACGAAGGTGAACCGCCGTTATCGCCGGGACATGAGTCTCGGCCCAAGACAGAATGTCGGCCACTTCTCGAGCCGCTCGGGCACTCCTGGTGCCCCCTTGGTGGTTGATGTAGGCCACCGCCGTGGCATTGTCCGTCTGCACCCGAACCGGGCAGCCCTGCAGCCGGTCCGTCCAGCGATGAAGACAGAGCCTTATCGCACGCAATTCCAGAATGTTGATCGGAAGGGAAGACTCCCCCTCCGACCAGGTCCCCTGGGCGGACAGAACGCCCAGAACACCACCCCAGCCCGACAGGCTGGCATCCGTGGTGATTATCGTCCACGAGATCGGACGAAACGACTTGCCCCCGGACACCAACGGGGACTGGAGCCACCACAGAAGGTTTTCCCTGGTGCGATGACAACGAGATCTGAAGATCCAGAGATTGAGGTCGCCCGTCCCACCTGGACAGGATCTCCGCTTGGAGACCCCGCGTGTGAAACTGCGCGAAAGGGATCGCCTCGAAGGCCGAGACCATCAATCCCAGACATCTCATACCCGTCCGCAGAGACGAGTGTGGAACGTCCCTGAGGGACCTGACTTCCTCCTGAAGAGTCCTGAGTTTGTCTTCCGGCAGGAAGACCTTCGCCTGCACCGAGTCCAGTATCATTCCCAGATAGGGGAGACGAACCGACGGACTCAGTGTCGACTTTGGAACATTTATCGTCCAACCGAACTCCTGCAGAGTTTGCATTGTGACAGACAGGTCCTTCTCCAGACCCTGTCTGGTCGCAGACCGAACCAGAATGTCGTCCAGATACCCCAGGACAGAAATGCCCTGGGCTCTCAATAATGCCAGAACCGGTGCAAGCACCTTGGTGAAGACCCGCGGAGCCGAGGCGAGCCCAAAGGGCAACGCCACAAACTGGTAGTGATCCTCCGCAATGGCAAATCGAAGGTACTTCTGATGACCCTCGAATATGGGGATGTGAAGGTACGCATCCTTCAAATCGATGGAGGCCATGAATTCCCCCGGAACCAGGGCAGCCACCACCGAGCGCAGGGATTCCATGCGGAACTTGCGAACTCGCACAGAGCGGTTCAGAGCTTTCAAGTCCAGAATCGGACGAACCTTGCCCTCCTTCCTGGGCACGGTGAACAGATTGGAATAAAACCCCCGAAATCTGTCCCGATGAGGCACCGGAACCACCACTCCCTGAGCCCTCAGGTCCCGCACCGCCAGGTGCAGATCCCGCAGGCGCTCTGGAGACAGTTGAAGATTTGAGGGAAAAAATCTGCTCTCCGGCCGAGAGAGAAACTCGATCTTGTAACCAGATCGAACGATTTCCAGAACCCATCTGTCCCTCACACGGGCCAACCAGGGCTGAAGAAAACCGAGCAAGCGTCCCCCCACCCCAAAACTGGGTGAGGGCGCCCCTTCAGGCCGAACTGTTATGGGCCGCAGGTCCGGATTGACCGGACTTCTGTTTCCCAGACCAGGGCTTCTTCTGAGAGCCTTGGCCCTTGAACGGTTTGCCCTTGTAGTGCGGCCGAAAGGCACGAAAGGACCCCTGAGGGGGCCGAAAATGAGCATGCTTCTTCCCAGAAGCCCCCTTAGCCTTGGGGAAATGGGGCAAGAGAGTGCTCTTACCCCCGGTAATCCCCTTAATCAACACATCCAGGGACTCCCCAAAAAGGCGAGACCCATCATAAGGCAGATTGGCTAAGGTTTTACGTGAAGATTGGTCCACCGACCAACATTTCAACCAAACCAGGCGGCGAGACAACACCGCCACGCTGTGCACACGCGCGGCCAACGGAATCAGGTCCAGGTCCGCATCACACAGATACATGACACCCTGGTGGATCTGATCCACCATATCCAGGGTCGCCGCCGAGGCCGAATCGGCCACTAGGACGCGCCTAAGCATCTGCGTCCAACTTGCGATCGCCTGGGCCGCCATGAGAGAAGCAAACAGAGCCTTAAGCATAGAACCCGTAACAGAATAAGTATGACGGGCAAGAGACTCCAGTCTCCTATCCGTGGCATCACGGAAAACAGGGGATCCCTCTGCAGGGATCGCAGTGGCTTTGTTCAAAACCGCAATAGCATGATCCACTGGCGGAGGCACACACCACCGTTCATCAGTGGCAGGCGAGAAAGGATAACGCAGCTTAAATTTACTTGGTACCGCAAAAGGCTTGCGCAAATCGCGCCATTGGTCCTTAACAGCGCGCTGAAAATCAGCATTGCAGGGAAAAACCTGCGGCGTCCTGCGTTTTCTCTGCGTCCCATAAGCCGCCAAGGCAGCTGGGGGACACACCTCGTCCTGCAAACGTAGCGTCTGCTTAATGGAAGCAATCAACTCATCCATGAATGCAAGCTCTTCAGGCGAGCCAGGGGGAGAATTATCAACCCCCTCAACTTCAGCCTCTACCTCAGACCCCACTAGATCAAGAGAGGAGCGGGACCCCGATAGGGGGGTCCCCGCCAGAACAGCCCCATCACCTTCACCCTCAGAATCAGAGGACAGAGCAACTCTGGGCCGTTTAGTAGATTGAGCAGCCACCAGCATTTGCACCTGTGCAGCAAGGCCAGCCACAATAGTGGCTAAATCCCCCCCTGGGGGGGAAACAGCGGTCCCCTGGCTTTCCACCAATACTGTGGGAAACTTGCCCTCCTGAGAATCCATTGCCCCTGTATGCCAGACAACCAAGGGTTAACTGCCCCCTTACAGCAAGCGCGGCAAGCGCAGCCCACCGCACCACACTCAGGCACAATGAGACCCCCACAGGGAATATACAGACTGAATACAGGCAATGGAACACAGGAATAGAAGGATAAAACCTGAGGAGACTCCGCTGCTGCTGCTGCCTCGATCGGTGCTTCCAGGAGAGAGGAAGTGATGCTGCCAGGGCGCTCTATGTAAGCCTATGGAGGCTACAAGAAAATGGCCGCCGTGCATGTAAACCATGCGGCCGGAGCGGGCGCCGGTAAAATGGCGTCGTTTGGCGCCGAAATCGCCGCTCCACAGTGCATAAAATCACACACAATATTATCCCATTATATGGATACATGTTAGATCGCCGCAGCGATCGCTGTATATGCCCCAACATGCCATTAAAAACATGCCCCACAGCACACAGCTCCTCACACTGCCCAGCCTGACATACTCAGTGTCATACAGCTCCCCCCCCCCTTGCAGCCCACAGCATGCAGCCGAGAGATAGGGAGACAAGCAGTGTGATTAAAGGCAGGTTACACAGTCCCAGACTGAGACCCCCCCCCAGACAGACAGGTCCCCACATAGATACACTTACCTCACATGGCGTGGGGAACCCGCACAGGCGAACAAGCCGCTGCACATGAGGCAGGGAGAGTCGCAATTCAAGACGCACACAATGGCGGTTCAGAAACCGCACAGCGTCCGGTGAGGTAGCCACCTCACCAATCATCCCTGCACCGAACAGGGATGGGTCGTTCACTGTGCCAGGAGCGTTACCTGGCTGAACGCTCGATGGCAGACTGGGAAGCCACTGACCCACGACCTGCGACCAGGGGGATCAGCCCGAGACCCAGTCCGCATGATCCTCTTCGTCCGAAGAACGAACTAATGCTGACAAAAATAACAGCTAAGTAAAGGTAGAGAGAAAACTCAAACAAAATATCAAAAAGAAGAAAGAGTCTGGGACAAAAAGTCCCAGCACAGAGAGAGCCAGCCACTCCTGACAAGCTAGACATTAAAACTGAGATATGGTTGCAGGAAGTAGGAGGGTATTGACTGAGGGGACCACCCCTTGAGGGTGGGATATGTTAAAGCTTTATTGTTAACATATTCTGTTGCCTAGCTACTCCTTCGGAGCAAAGTCTAATACCCCATATGTGACGAATATGAAGAGGCGGCGACTGTCGGAGGACGTAAGAGAAAATGGATTTTTGTAAAATCTTACCGTAAAATCCTTTTCTCTTAGCTCATCGACAGACGTAGTCCTCGGTGATACACCACCTTCGGGTTATGTTACCTCCGCAGGAGCAGGACTAGACAGGAAATTAAAAAGCTCTGGCCACACCCTAGGGGCAGTCCCAGAGGGTATATCCTCTCTCTCTCTGCCTCAGCAAATCAGTTATGTGAAAAAGCAGTGCTTAGAGAATTTAACCCAACCCAACTCCAAAACAGAGGGGCGGGGACTACGTCTGTCGATGAGCTAAGAGAAAAGGATTTTACGGTAAGATTTTACAAAAATCCATTTTTCTCTAGCGCTCATCGACAGACGTAGTCCTCGGTGATACACCACCTTCGGGACGTCCCAGAGCAGTATCACAACTGAGGGGTGGGAAAATGGAAATCAAATCCCAATCTAGAAGGCCCAACCGGTGCCAACTAGAAGTTTACAATGCTCATCCTTAATGATGAGACTCAACAAAAAAATTTTCAAACAGAAAAAAACCCTCGAGGTAGACCACCGGTCTCCTCAAATTGCGGCCTGCAAAACCTTGCGGCCAAATGAGGCATCCGCCGATGCCGTCACATCAATTTTATAGAATTTTGTAAAGGTATGTACCGACGACCAGGTGGCCGCCTTACATACCTGGACCACTGACGCCTGATGGCGAAAGGCCCAGGAAGTACTGAGCGCTCGAGTGGAGTGCGCCCTAACAGGGAACGGAGGACTCTGACCCTTAATAGAATAAGCCTGTACCACCGTCTGTCTAATCCATTTGGCAATGGTTGCGGCAGATGCAGGCAAACCCTTTCTGGGGCCATCCGTGATCACAAAAAGTGAATCCGTCTTACGGAATGATTCCGTAGCTTTCAGGTATACCCTGATTGCCCGAACCACATCTAAGGAATGCAACGCATGTTCCCGATGATGCTTGGGCTGAGGACACAAGGAAGGTAGTACAATATCTTCATTCAGATGAAAATCTGAAACCACCTTAGGAAGAAAAGATGGCTTAGGATGAAGTACTACCTTATCCCTATGAATCACTAGGTATGGGGACTGGCATGATAATGCAGCCAGTTCTGACACCCTGCGAGCAGAAGTAATAGCCACCAAGAAGGCCACCTTCTGGGATAAAGTAAGCAAGGGAATCTCCCTGATGTTTTCAAAAGGAGGTTTCTGTAGAACCGACAAAACCAAATTAAGATCCCAGGGCGGTAAGGGCGCGCGGACTGGAGGAGCCAGGTGCCGCACCCCCTGGATGAAATTCCGCACCAAGGATTTGGTAGCTAACGGCTTCTGAAAGAAGATTGCTAATGCTGAAACTTGACCCTTGATGGTGCTCAAGGCTAGCTTCTGCTCAACCCCTTGTTGCAAAAAGGCCAATATTCGAGACACCGAATAGGTACGTGGAGGAAATCCTAAAGATTCGCACCACGCAATATAAGTCTTCCATGTGTGATAATAGACTTTGCTGGAAGTCGCTTTCCTTGCTTTAATAAGGGTAGGAATGACAGAAGTAGACAAACCTCTGTCCTTCAGTACTTGGGTCTCAATGGCCAGGCCATTAAACCCAGCGACTGTAAAGCACGAAGGTAACTTGGTCCTAGAGACCACAGACACTCCCTGAGACGAAGTTCCCACGGAACGTCTGCGACTAGCATGTCCAAGTCGGCCAGGCCGGCTTGAGGAGGCCAGCCTAGAATTTCTAGGACCACTGGCGCTGATTGGATCTGAACCAGGCGTCCCTAGAGCTATCTGGCCCCGACCATCTGAGAAAGTCTGGTCGTTTTCTGTTTCCACACATTTATCAGATACCTGATAGTTATCAGGAAGGGTGATCTTTTCTGGTTGAACCTCAGGGACCGAAGTCACCCGACTAGAGGCTACTTGGCCTATCTGGTCAACCAGATCCGATTCCTGTGAGGTATCGGGACTAATCTTAGGAAAAGGTAAAGGAAAAGATCTATTCAGGGAACGGTAACTACCGCTTCCTGTGGTACTTAAATGTTGGAAGGGAAGAATCGCACCGGTAGAAGTGGTTGATGCTCGATCTGATGTCCTGAATACTGGTGAAAACGTCCCCCCACCCTGAAACCGGGTGGGGGCGCACCTTCAGGCTGTGTACTCCTTTGCTTCGGGTCTGGCTGGGTTGGTCCTCTGCTTGTCCGACCAGCCCTTCTTGAATCCTCCTGGAGGAGTCTTGCCTTTCCCGCTAGTACCAGCCGGGCGCCCTTTATGGGCGGTAAAGAAAGGTCCTCGCTTGTTGCGAGGTCCCTTAGCTTTTGCAGCCTGTGGCAAGAAAGTGCTCTTGCCCCCAGTGGCATCCTTAATGATTTCATCTAGGTTGGCCCCAAATAGACGATTCCCCTGAAAAGGGAGATTGGTCAAGGTCTTTTTGGAACCTAGGTCAGCTGACCAGCATTTTAACCACAGCACACGTCTGAGGATCACTGCTGTCTTAGATGCATGCCCTAATAAGGGAGTTGTGTCCAAGGCTGCGTCACAGATAAACCGTAGCCCTTGTATGATCTGTTCCATCAAATCAGATGTCTCCTGGGGAATATCTTTTCCCCTAAGATCTTGGCGTACCATTTTCGCCCATTCCGTAAGTGTCTGGGAAACTAGACCAATAACAATTACTGGTCTAAATGCTGACCCTATCAGAGAAAAGATAGTGCGGGACTCTGCTTCTATCTTTCGATCCACCGGATCCTTAAAGGACGAAGTGTCCTCCACTGGAATAACCGTGGCTTTATTCAGCCTGGAAATAGGCGGATCCACGACTGGTGGTACCGTCCATTTCTTAATGATGGATTCCTCAAACGGATAGCGTCTAGCAATACGCTTGGAAATAGTAAAGGTACGTTTAGAATGCTCCCATTCTCCTTTAATCTGATTACCAAAACATTTAGGTACCGGAAAAGCCTTCGCCATCTTGATGGGCTTATTAGTACCGAAAGGCCTCTCTGTTTCAGTTGCCTCTGCCGGTAAAGCCTCAAGTTTTAAGGTTTCTTGCACTGCCACAACTAGTGCGTCCACCAATGCTTCTTCCTGAATTATAGCAGGAGAAGAAGCGTCCTCCTCACTTTCTGAGGGGGCTTTACCTGGGATAACAGCCCTTGCAGAGGAACCTGCAACTGCCGTGACCATCTCTGAATCTGAGTCAGAGGTGTCAGATGGTATAGGGGTAGGCGGGGGTCGCTTCCTTGACCCCCGTCCCTGACAGGCCGCCTCCACCCGAGCCACCATAGACTCCAAAATTGCTGTAAATGATTCTATACTCTGTGCACCGGCGGGTCCCGAGGCCCCCTCGAGGGAAACAGGTGGGGGAATATGTGTGGCAGGGTCCATGATAACTCCAGTTACTTCCTGGATAATATAATTCAAAAGAAAAAAACTTTTTTTTTTTTTTTTCTGACCCCCAGCGCCACAAAAAACCCCTTAGTGTTACCTGCTAGGGATCCCTATCGATCGAGAGAGAGAGAGAGATAGACCCCCAGGCTCACCACTTGATGCTCAGAGTTAAACTGCAACAGCTTACAGCGCTGTCTTGACAAACAGGAAGTCTTTTGGCTGGCTGCCCAGGAAGAAGGGAGGCGGCTCCGCCCCTCTGCACGCCTTCCGGCGCCTCCCCCAAGCTCCACGAGGTGTAGGATCACCTCAAACATGGCCGCCCCCATGCTGGAGACACGAGGCTACGCCAAAATGGCGGCTCGTGCGATCCAGCAAAAAAAAATGGCGGCGGCCTGTGCTGACTAGCGGTGTGCTGCAGGGCACACAACACTCTCTCTGCATGGGGATATGGCGTGGTTGGCGGTACCGGCCCTGGCGGACCGCATGGCCGTTCGGGAGGCCTGCTAATAGCTGGAGATCTGATTTGGAAGGCAGTCTACATGTCCGTGGCTTCTGACTGGTAGGTAGCTTATACTTAACCCATAAGATTCCCAGAATGCCACAGATTACATCTTTAAAACATGTATACAATAGATTGTTAGCTCCCAAACCAAGCCTCCTGGCTTTTTGCACACATAAAATCACACTCAAAGTAGGAGGATTTGTGACATGTTATAGGATAGAAAGAACTCTTTCTTACCATACAGAGAGGGGCCCGCGTTCACCACAAAACCCGTCAGGGAAAAAGGGGGAACATACTACTCACCATACCGGAACCAGGCGGGCACCAACTCCTGACAGTACCCCTCTCCACCGGGGCGGGAGGGCTGTCGACCGATACGGACGCCGTGACTCATGGTCTTTGGCGTTTCAGCGAGACGTTTAACTCGCGGGTTCAGTCCTTTTAATGGGACTTTGTCGCGGCCGACCCAGCGCGGAGCTATGGCCTGCACGCGCTCGTAGGCTGAACTGGGGTGACCACCGGATCTCAACATCCAGCCAATCGCCCAGTTCAGCTTTCTTGCTTGAAGATCTCACAGGAACACTGGAGAAAAAAAGCTGTCTAAAAATCCTTTTAGAAAAAAATTCTTGCCAGGACCTAAGATCCCAGCAAGGTATCTAGGTCCTTACTCCTAACTAGACAGAAAATAACTGATTTGCTGAGGCAGAGAGAGAGAGGATATACCCTCTGGGACTGCCCCTAGGGTGTGGCCAGAGCTTTTTAATTTCCTGTCTAGTCCTGCTCCTGCGGAGGTAACATAACCCGAAGGTGGTGTATCACCGAGGACTACGTCTGTCGATGAGCGCTAGAGAAACATAACTTCCTGAATGAGAACAGAAAAACAAGAATGATTAACAAAAGGGAACACTGGCAGGTTTCCCAGCCTCAAAACAAATCTCGAAAGAAAAATTGGACAACAGGTCCACAAGGTTAAGATCAGCCAGTCTAAGGAAAACAGTCTCCAAGCCTTAAACTTCTGATCCTACATATCAGGGAAGAAAGGCTCCAATGAGTAGGGAAGTCTTGTACAACTATCAAATCCCACGTGACAAAAAAGTTCAATACCCCAAGAAAATTGGTCAAAGACCTCAATATTTGGACATAACCCTTACAAAAACACCTGAAGGCAGAGAGACTGACAAAGGGGAAAATTGTGCAAACATTAACCCCCACAATAAATATCTTGCAAAAGTGTGAAGAATAGTAAATAAAGTGCAATATGTGACCAATTAAAGGATACAGATGAACATGAATAGGTGAATTAATATAAACACAAGTGACTGGTATGTAAAGTGCCAAAGTGCAACGTACTTGTATTGTGTACCTAATAATAATAAGGTATATTAAATAAACTCAAGTAATATAAGTGAATTAAAATAATGTAGTAATATGTACTGCACTATTTTTCTATTGTTCAATGGACTATTTATTATTGAATTATTTATGGACTATTTATTGATGTGAGGTTCTGGAATTGCTGCTATATTTATTTATTTATGGTGGTTTCAAGTATTTATATTTCATATACCCACTGTGAGGGTCAAATTATTCCCAGCTGGTATTTCTAGCACCTATATAGTACATTTTGGAGTTAGCATTATCCTATCACCACTCTTCTCCAATTTATCACGTCACCACGGATTTATTTTCTATTTGTGCGCTACTAATTTATGATCAGTTGTGTCATCATCATATTATTATTTTTTTTTATTTTCACCATTTCTATATTGCACCTTGTTGGATTTTACTTTTGTATACCTGGCATCACGTTTTTAATATAGACACCTACCTTTTACCTACTTACATCACCTGAGTTTATTAATTACATATTACTACATTATTTTTATTCACTTGTATTACTTGAGTTTATTTAATATACCTTATTATTATTAGGTACACAATACAAGTACGTTGCACTTTGGCACTTTACATACCAGTCACTTGTGTTTATATTAATTCACCTATTCATGTTCATCTGTATCCTTTAATTGGACACATATTGCACTTTATTTACTATTCTTCACACTTTTGCAAGATATTTATTGAGTGGTAAGAACAAATTGGCAGCGACACATTCCTTCCCATATTGAACCCCAAATTTTCTATATATCTTCGGAATATAGTTTGAAGGGGGCTGCAGCCAACATTCACCAATCAACTTGATATATCCTAAGCGCGGATTTCTCCACATACATTAACCCCCACAAACAGAAGTGGGAAGACAAACACCCCATACAGTTGCAGCAACATCAGAAAAAAGTAGGGGGAGCAGGACAACTGTCATTTTCACTAGAACCGGACAGGAAAAAAAAAAAACAAAAACAAAATTGAAGCAGTCTGTGTACCTGATTCAGGGCATGGTAATATCTGTCCTCTGATTTTCCACAATCCAGTAAAGTGCCCATAGCTGTGTAAATGGGAGGAAGTTTAGGCAGCAAGCAGATTTTTTTTTTGTGGAGGGGGGGGGGGGGGGGGTTCGCACAACGGACCACCCCATAAACAGAGGGTGCATATAAGGGACCATTGCAACCGTAAGAACTGCTTGTAGGTCTTGCCTCAAGTCCAGTCTCCCAGATACCAAAGCGGAGATTGAGGAAGAGTGTCCCACTAGCACCTATATGGGAAGGAGGTGGGATTTTGTGACTGGTGGGGAAGATTTTGCTATCTCAGAGGGTGCAGAATGCTTAAGCTAGGATCTGGTGAGCCTTGCTCATTGGTAACCAATCGCTACCAGCACTGTAAAGCCCTAATATGAAACTTGCAGGAGTTGGCCCCTTCAAGAGAATTCTGGCTATTCGATCCAGTTAATCTGACCACTTTCATGGGATGTCTTTTAAAAGTACCATAAAAGGGATCATCAAAAAAAAAAACACACACTTACGTTTATTATGCACGGATTTTTTATTATGTGTGTATATTTTGCACTATTTTTGTAAAAACTTTCAATAAAAATCATTGGAAAAGAAAAAAAACACACACAATGGTGGGCATAAGGTCCAATGCAATCAACAAGTACTAGTGCCCTTAAAGGACACCAAGGGAGCAGGACACTGCTAGGGGAGGGAGCAGTGGAAACTGGTCCCGACTAACTCACTCAGTAGATACCTCTGGAAAGAGGGAATACTAAGTATTATCATTCAAGGGTATAGCATTTACCTGAGGAGAATAATTACACCTTGTAGGGAATGACTTTTAAGGGCAGTTTTATTCTAAGACAAGAAGGGGGTGTCCTAAAATGCAGGGGACCAAGGGAGAACAGCTATGTGTAGAAGCACAGGAAACATTCTGCAGGGCATCTGAAATCGATACCTTCTTCAAAAAATTAGTCCAAAGGGTGTGTGATATAAGCATTCAAAAGTCAAGGAAGCACAACCCTGGGAACCCATCCAATTGTGCAAACAGTCCTGAAATTAAAGAAGTGGGAGTGCATCTTCATGCCAAAGGCTTGCCAGGGGCTATGACTGATCTCCAGCTTCTGGACCTATGATCTTAGAGGGTGTTGGACTCCAAGCATCTACAAGTATGCACTGCTAGGGGAGAAGAGGTAGAGTGATGGGGCTCCTATGACCTTTTCGCAGATCTCCTGTGCTCTGGTAGAAGCATAGTGTGGCCACCTGAGGTGCTGTTAATGACCAAGTCAAGAGTTGGTCTAAAAAGACCATGTTCCTTTGAAGGGAGAATGAAATCAGATGTTTCTGGACCGCCTTAGCTTCCCAGACACGGCTAGAATTCCCTATGCATCTGTATAGACATAAGCCTATGCAGGACACAAGTTCAGAGGCTTATAATAGACCATCACAGCTAAAGCACAAAGCTCTCCAGATATTTCCCACCTGCTCCATGAAGCAGGGACCTAACCCAGCAGTGCAAGGAATTTCACTAAGGAAAGGTCTTTGCAGCCGCTGGAGCTTTAAATGACCCAAAGCTAAAGCAGGTTAAACCTCAAAATGCTATAAACTCTGAATTTTAATCAGAAATAAAAACCGGAGCTGTAAACCAGGTTTGGCACAGTCACAGGAGTGTCATAACAAGACTATGTCTGGGATATCGCCAGAGTGCTTAGAACCAGACAGATCGAATGATCCAGTATTTGGACAACAGCTAGGAAGCGGAGGCTTGAGCGCCGCCAGACAAAGTTGAAATAGACTCCGCAAAATTAGGAGGCTACCATTAGTCCCAAAACCCTCAAGCAGAAACGCACTGAGGTGTGCTGTTTGGATCTGAGAGTCTGTGTATGGGACCTTAGGGAGGCAACTTTTTCCTGAGGAAGGAAAATTCTGGCTTGATTATCCCCTAATACTCCAGGCAGTGTAAGGACTAGAGGGCAAATTATCCAGCTGAAAGTTTCAAAATAAAATACTCATTCTCTGGATGGTGACAGACAAAGTTGTGGCTTAGATATCCTGCAATGGGAGATTGTCCAGGTACGTTGTAATATGAATGCCTTGGGTACACAGAAGAACCATAGGCAGGGCAAGCACCTTTGTGAACATTTGGGAGCCAAAAATTGGAAATGTTGGCCTCCCACAGCAAAACACAAAGTGTTGATGCAAGGTAAAAATTAAGATGCCTTGTTCAAGATAGACAGTCACCTCTTATGCAAGAAATTACCTTTGTGTGAGAGACGCTATAACAGATATTGTTCATTCCATCTGGAATTTTGGTACACAGCAAAGAATAAATAAAAATCTGTTTAGTGAATTTGTTAAGCATAGTGTTTATTATTATTTTATCAAACTATACATAGTAAAATGAATATTGCACAGTTGTAAGCAGAAAACCTATAGTAAAGCAATGAATGGCAGTTTATCCATTTAGCACGGGAAGTAGAACAGGTAAACAGGAGCAGTAAACTAATGTGGCTTACTCAAGATGCATGTTTAGTTAGTGAATACAAACAGGAAGGAGTCATACTATAGATATTAGCTTAGGCCCTAGTCCAGCGGAGAGAACTCCTGTGGGGCAAATGTCCTGGGCCAGAAAAACAATGCCTCCACAATTAAACAGTGAGAGGACTATGAATAGTCTACTAAGCCAATATACACTTATTGAGATATGGTGTCTGAGTAACAATCAACTGATCCCCGGCTCTATAGAACGGACTTGGTTTCCTGAGCTGGATTGCTAAACAATGGTCATAGCTCATTGTAAGGTTCATCTGAGTCTTTGCATCGGAAACATTAAGAACCGCTCTACTTTCGAAGGATCATTAATCTGGCAGTACACTGTATATGGACTACCACTGGCCTAAATTCATCAGGGAAGTCATCCACTCCTATGCTGAGTAAAGCTACTGCAGCATTGGGTTTTGTCAGACAACCTGTGACCACGGAGAGTATAATACCCTGTTCCAAAAGCTTTTTAGATGCGGGCAATCGGGTATGGAGCAGGGTACCCACTCCCTGACATCCTCTCCAGCATAAATTATTAGGGATGCACCGAAATTTCGGCCACCAAAATTTTCGGCCGAAAATGAGCCTATCCCATTTCGGCCGAAAATAGGTTAAAAGTGCCGAAATTAATGGCCGCCGTGAGGAAGGAGGAGGGCGCAGCGCAGGTTTGAAAAGTCCCTAATTCTCCCGTCCTTAGGATAGGAGAATCAGTCTTTTCAATTACGGGCCAGTAGCTGCAGCCAAGCGGAGCGTCTGTGACACCTTCTCTCACACAGCCCAGCAGCGAGCAGTACTCACCCCTCCCAGACACGGACAGGAGAGGAGAAAGGCATGCAGCTCATCCTCCTCCCCCTCCCACCCCAGGTTTTCTGTGTCTGCCCGAGGCCGCCCACTCTCCTATCTCGAGTATGTCTGTGCAGGACAGAGAGAGGGATGTGGGCGGGAAATATGAAGAACAGCAAGCAGCTACACATTCCAAGCCTTGTGAATGATACCTGAGCCATCCAGCCTCTGCCTCACCCTCGGACCTTGAATGAGTGAGCACTGCATGCATTTACACTTTTCATTACACATAACTTAACTGTCCCTATCTCCCTCCCTTGTCTCCCCTATCTGCTCCCCCCCCCCCTGTTCTTCCAAGTTCCATTGAGCACTTATGCAACCCATACATTGACTGCTTATTTAATTGTTTGATCATTATGCTGAAGAAAAAAAAAAAAAAAAAAAAAAAAAGGAGCAGAGTGAGAGTAAGGAGATTGCATCCTTGGGATGTGGAGGGACGCTGAGGCAGTGGGGGGGTTAGCTGAGGCAGCTTACATATGGAATTAGTATTATGCAGCATGAGGGGGTTAATGTATTGCCACTGCTGGTCACTGCTGCATTAGTGACCGACCAGTGGCAGTTAATTAACCCCTTTGTGCTGCATTAGTGCAACCAGTATCAGTGCAACCAATGGTAATTAACACTGATACTGATTGCACTAATTTGCACTAATGCAGCACAAAGGGGTTAATTAACTGCCACTGGTCGGTCACTAATGCATCAGTGACCAGCAGTGGCAATACATTAACCCCCTCATGCTGCATAATACAAATACCATTGGTAATTAAATTAACCTCTTGCCAACCAGTCACAGTACATATACTGTGACAGGGTGGCAGCGACAGGTGTACGTCGCTGCCTGTTTTTGGTGTATGCCCCTGGTCTATCTGTTAAAATTATTTGGGGGAAAAAGTAATTTTCGGTTTCGGTTTTCGGCCAAGGGCATGCTGCATTTTTGGTTTCGGCCCAGAATTTTCATTTCGGTGCATCCCTATAAATTATCATCAATGTTCGTGAATTATGCTAGGCGTACGGGGGTTATGTACCACATATGGAGTATTTTTTGGGCTATTTCCCAGTAGTTTATGCACTTTGTAAAGATCGAGGTATATTGTATGGCACAGCCAATGTGAATCTGAAAATACAGAGCCCAACTTTTATTCCAGTTTAGTGATTTTAAGTCCAGTATTCAGTGGATACTTCTAGCCCCCCTGGGTTTTGGAACTGTGAATAGGTTTAAGAGAACACTTGAAAACAATTTTCTAAAGGAGCTGGTACAGCTATTGCTTATGTCTGAAGTTGGCGAAAGGCAGTCATTCAGTCTGCCTGCTTTTGATATGATACAGGAAGATTAACACACCCTTTCCCCCACCTGAGAAGTGAAGGTGCCCCTTCATTGTGATAATAGGCTTCTGGGCAGACTTGGTGGACTTAGGTTTTGAGGTTGTAGTCCAAGAAGAGCAAAAAGACCCCTGTTGCTGAATAGTAGAACTAGCCATAAGAGACTTTGGTTTCTTTTTGTGAGGTAAACGCACCTTTTCCCCCAGTGACTTCCATGATGAAGTTATCAAGACGTTCACCATCAAAAGGTGCGCACCAAAGATACTTCAGTTCAGCAGACAAACCTTTTAGCCAGAAAATTCTGCACATATGCTCAGATATAAGGGACATTCTAGAGACTTGGTGCATTACATTCTCCAGAGCATCAACACAAAATAAGGACATTAGCTGTAATTGCTGTAAGAGAGTGGGGTCCTCAAGGAATGTTCCCAGTCTCTATTCATTTGTCTTGTTCAATTAGCAACAGTCTGGCAAATAGAAATACGTGGCTTCAGCGCTGGACCTGCAAGAGCCAATGAGGCCTTCAATGTCTTGTACACAGGCAGTTTTTTGTCATTCAACTCAGCTGCCCCAACTATGCAATATTAGTAATAACTCAGTGGGGAGATCACTGTACTATGTGCTGACAGGGGAACCATCGCGCCCCTGCCAAAACACACAAGTCAGTGCTCGCAGCCATTGGCTGCCAGCGCTGATAGGCTGCTGGTTTTCCAGCATGGCAGTTCGATGGAAGTTGGGCGTTAGGCTTGCTTCTGTCAGACAGGCTGCTGCACACACTGGCTGAATGTCAGCTGGTTTCTGTTAAATCGGCCAATATTCGCCCAGTGTCTACCAGCCTTAAGAGGGCTTCAAACGCCTATCAACAGAATCCTGCAAAGATGTTTGAGGACTGAAAAGCCAGGTTCCACCAAAAAGCCAGTTATTCCTAAATGCCTTTTCCACAGCATAGATCTAAGCAAAAAGCTTAGGAGTGACTACACTTTCAGGTTTGGGCCAGTCCTCATGAAGTGCACAATCAATTTTTTCATGAATGGGAAAAGTCTCTTGACTCAGCCACCCCCCTTGTGCATATAGGGGCTTGATTTGGCAGTGAACAATCAGGTGCTGCTAGGCAGAGATTGTCAATTAGTGTATCTACAGTAGAGAGCATTTGGCACAAAGCTGTAGGTTGTGTCCCAAACTGCAGCGGAAAGAAAATCCTCTGTAGTCTCTGCTAAAAAATCAGCATCCTCAATGCTTTCCTCCATATGATCCCATAGTAGGTTACAAAGTTCCACGTTAATTTTTGAACACAGTCAGGGGAAAAAATGTACATTTGGTGTTTCTAGCCTCTGGAAACTGAAGGCTCTAGAAGCACCTAATGTTTTATAAAAAAATCAGACATTGACAAAAGCAGATTTCTTTTCCAGACAGTCCGCATAGTGCGTGCCTAAGAGGCAGCTAGCATTAGATGAGGAGAGCTGCATCATAATAGTAAGCTGTTTTTAAAGTAACATAGTAAGGTAAAAAAAAAAAAAAAAGACAATCCACCTTGTTCAATTAACAAAAAAATATAAATAGAAAACCACCATTTACACAATCCTACACCCACAGTTTATTCACAGGAAGGCAAAAATAAACCTATATGAAGCATGGTCCAATTTGCTCCACTGATCCCCCATAAGGCAATTGGCTATTCCCTGGATTGAAAGTCTGTGTTATTACCGTTAAATGTTAAAAGGCAAGTTCACTTGGTGTTCCTGTAGTCAGTAGCTCTCTGCTCAGCCAACCCCCCACGCTCACTGGAGCACTAAATTGTGGAGTGGCCAGTTTAGGCTCTAACAAAATACCAAAAAGTACCTGGATTATGGCTGTAACCTTCACCATGATCTAGGTATAACCACCTCAATATGAGGATGTATATAGACATACAGCGGTGCTGAGGTGTTTAACTCAATCTTCAGAGGTGGCCAGAACTAGTTCTTAAGGAAGTCTATTCCATGTTTTCACAGCTCTTACAGTGAATACGTTATTCCATGTGTGGAGAAGGTTAAATCTCTTCCAGATGTAAAAAGCATCCCCTTTGTCTTCAAATGACCTAAAGGGGAATAATTCCACACCAAGTACACTATATGGACCAACTGTATATTTCACACGGTGATCACAGTCCCCCTTAAATTGCCTCTTTTAAAGGCTCCTCCATGCCTTTTAACCATTATATTCCTTTTGTCCTGGAGTAAATTGCTCTTGGACAAGGGAACAACTATAACCCTGAACAGTGTTCTCAGTTGCCTGTATGCGTGTTAGGTCCTTTTGTCCCAATTCCCTTGAACCCATGATCTGCCATTGCTAAGTGAGAGGATCCCCAGTGGGGTACTTAAGGTGCAGACTGGGTGGGGTGTTTACAGGTCCGGATACAGAAGCCAAATGCCAAACATACACATCCTTTAAAGAAACCTAAACCCATTATTACCATAGAAGACAGGCATTCTTATTAAATGACAAACCTGTAAAATGCTCAGTGAACTCCTGCTCCAGTTTTATAGCTCTCTCAAATGTTTTCCGGGCTTGATCCTCTGTTAGACGTTTATTCATTTCCCTGCTCGGAAACACACAAACCACTGAATTAGTGACTAAGAACTGTTAATATGATTAACTCTACTTAAGCTTCTTCAGGTGTTAATGTATACTTAATGAAGAACACATAGTATGGCGAGAGATATGATAAATATACAAATTACAAATTTAATATCAGTAGCGCTTCCATATAAAATGTATCCAGAGGTTAAAAATTCCTAAATTATAGCGATCAACCTAAAGGAAATTCAGTTCTAAGAAATCAATACATTGCCAATAATTTTTTCACTTTGGCATAAAAGTAAAAAACAAAAAAAAAAAAAGAAGCAAATTCCAAAGTGAGTGAATGTTCCACGACAATATAACTACCAGGGGGGTGAATAAGAATGTGTAACACGTGTATCACAATCCTAGGCTGTATAAGGGACATGGTGCAGTAGTGTCCATCTCCAATTTAAAACCTACCTTTGGCTGCATGACCCGTCAACAAATTGACCTTACAATGATTTTAAATTTAGAATCCGAAAAAAAAATAGATTTTTGTACTCACCTGTAAAATCCATATCTTGGGAGTACAACACGGGACACAGAGGGCCTATATTAATCCTTACCTAATGGGTTATGCGCCACCTATAGGTTAATGTTTTGAAGCAAACAATGCATCCCTCACAGATGGGGGGACAACATTTTAGTTTTCTTTATTGCAATAACAGAGCACAGAATGATCATAATACCGACTTAATGGGATGTCCCAAAGCACTTCTTATGAGGGGAAGCCACCACAGACAGGCCCAAAGACACTACACACCAGTCCGCAAGGCACAACGAAAAGAAAGTAGCATCCCCAATGATACTTTTGTCCACCCAATACCATCTTGTAAAGGTAAGAATCAAAGACAGGGTTGCAGCCTTGTAAACCTCATCCACTGAGGCCTGATGGTGGATAGCCCAGTAGGCAGCTACAGGGAGGGTAGGGAGGGTCTGCGTTTGATGAATCTACAGAGAATCCCTTTAAAACTTCAGGATTTGGACTGGCTCTTGTTCCATGGCAGACTATGTGAAGGGCAACTTGCAGAACCGTGGTAGTCCAAGAGTGGAGTGTGGCAGTGTGGAGGGGACGATGGACCACTTCTTGCTTTAGTGCCCCTTCAAAATAGAAGTCTATAAGCGGGTGGGTAGGGCTTTGGGTATCCCTTTCCTTTACCGTTTGAGTTATGTAGAGTGGTTGTACGGGTCTTTAGAGTCGCATCCGGATTTTTAGACAGAGATTGTAAAGGATGGAAAACCGAACCCTGACAAAAGAGGGGTCGAGACGAAAGTGTCCATGGAGCGTCTACTGCCATACTTCTGATGTTGGCATACCATGTTCTCCTGGGCCAAGCCAGTGCAACCAGAATCACCCATGTGCCTTCCACCTGAATCCTGTGCAACAAACTCAAAAATAACTGTATTGGAAGAAAAAACAATCAATCAGAGAATTGGTCCAACATCACCAGAGAATCTGCTGCCAAAACCTGTAGATCCCTGGTTATGGAGACAAAACGGTCAGCTTTGAATTAGACCAAGACATTAACAGATCCCCATCTAGCCTGCCCCATCGTCGATAAAGCGATTTGAACATCTCAAGGTGGAGAAGCTATTCCCCTGTCGACAACTACAAAAACCCGCCTGCCAGTTCTCTACTCCTGGAATGTGAACTGCAGATAGAGCAGGAACACGGTACTCTGTCCAGGACAGAATGAGACCCATCCCCTTTTGAGCAGCCTGACTACACACTAAGGCTGTGACACTGTCTTACTGGACTCTCCCTGGAAGGCCCTTCAACTTTGTCCAATACCAAAGCACCAATTGGTTGCTCAAGGTACAGAATATAGATCTGTAACCAACTTTCCTGTAGAGGCCAAACCCCCTAAACTGAAAGATGGCCCAGAACTCCTGCCCAATCCATTAGGCTGGCAACTGTCATAACTTTCCCAATAATGTGGAAAAACGGCTTCCCTATCTCCAGCCTCAAAGAAGACATCCACCAGTCCAGCGACTTTAACATGCTGAGCCTCAGAAAACATCTATGAGTCCATTGACAGAGTTCTTCTGTTACATGCTAACAGGACATTCTGCTGTAGAGGCCTAGAACTAAACTGAGCCAATGGAACTGCCTTGACTGAGGTCAGAATCAGTGTTGGGGTAGTTACTCAAAAAATGTAATTAGTTACTGGTTACTAGTTACTTCTGTAAATTGTAACGAGATTGTAACGAGATTACTTTACTAGTTACTGCATTTGAAAAGTAACTTCACTACCTATTACTTTACTTTCCTCTTTCTTAATTGACTGTGTAGAAGAAGATACATGACACTCTTTCTGCATAGAGTTTATTGTATAAACACAGGCTTTGGGAAACATGAGAACAAAACCTGAAAAAACAGAATAAAACAAAGTGCAACAAAAAGTCGAAATAACGACTGTATCGCACGGCTTGGGTAACGCAGGAAAGCACGTTCCTATAGCCTAGTAAAGTAGTGTAGTTACCTCCTATAGCCTAGTAAAGTAGTGTAGTTACCAATATTAGTATTGTAACTAGTTACGTTACTTCATTACCAAAAAAAGTAATGTAGTTACTGTAATCCGTTACTTTGTAACTCGTTACCACCAACACTGGTCACAATCTTCCCTAATATTCTCATGCTTCTCATGCAGAGGGATACCTGAGATCTGAGGGAAGACACCTGATTTCTCAGGGCTACACAGCTCCGTGCTGAGAGAAAAAAAAAAAAAATCTTGACTCAACTGTGTACCTGATCAAGTCCAGATATTCCAGTCTCTGGGTTAGAACCAATGACTACTTCTGGAGACTGAGAATCCAGCCAAACTTCTCCAGAGTCTAACTGCAATAGCAATATTGTGCTCCAAAAGGTGAACTGATTGCTCTCTGAGCAACAGATCGTCTAGATGACCCAGAATGGGTACCCCCTGGAATCTTTACAGACCCAAGACCGGGGCCAAAATCTCCATGAACACCTGAGGGGCCATAGACAACTCGAAAGGCAAGGCCACAAACTGAAAAAACTGGCCTCCACTGACGAAGAGGCAACATTGGGACATGCAGATCAGAGCACCAATGCCAGGAAATCCCCTGCCTGAAATGACACCGCTTAGAACTTCAGAACACGCAGAACTTGTTGAGACCCTTAAAAATGCAATAGCCTGAGGTACTCTTTACCAGGACCACCCTCAGTGTCTGCAGAATTATTCTTAACTAGCCACTTAGCTCAGCCCTTAAGACGACTTTAATAGACCTCAAAAGCTGTCTTGCTGTGAAGGGCATCTGCCCCATGCCTGGAAAGCCTGTGACAGGAAGGGTAGGGCAGCACAGGCGCATGCTTAGCACCAGGGGATTGAGAAGTGGGCCAGGCATATTCCATCTCCATAGGATACAGCCATGTGAACCTTTTTTTTTTTTTTTTTAGGAGGAACACCACCCTATTAGGGTGAGCCCATTCCACAAATACTACCACCTCTAATGAGGGAATAGTGGAGGCCACCAAGAACTTAGAGATAGAGACTGAGAAAAAGTCTCAAGAAGTAGCAGATTTAAATTGGTGTGAACGATTGCTGACTAAGAATTCAACATGGCTCTCTGAGCTTGAGACACAATAAATCTGAAACTCCCCATATTCAGACTCCCCCAATAGGGTAGCTACCATCTGTCCCTCTTCAAAGTCTGCCTCACCTACCGCATCATCCACAGCCACCTATTCCCCTTCTACAGCAGGAGAAGATATCAGAGAAGAGGATCACCCATGATTCTTACTGCCATGGCCTATGGAGGCAACATCCCAGCATAAATCAGCTAAGGCGGCTGACAAATACTTTGTAATATACAAAGATGATGATAATGATGTCCCTGCAGTATCAGCGGTTCATGTCCAGTGTCCTTAAAGGCCCCAGCTGTGCTCCCACCTCCCTGCTTTTTGGAAGACTTTGGCTGGCTGACGGCTGGGACCTAAACCAAAAAACAGGTAAGTGCAAGGTTACCAAACGATACTTCCACCCCAGCTAGCAGTTCACCTTCCTCCACAGATGTACTTGCGTATACCCAAAAGTGCGATACTGCCTCTTTTTTTCCCTACAAACAGAGCTTACTTTTGGTGGTATTTGATCACCTCAATAGCGCAAAATTGAGAAAAAATTACATTTTCTCACGCATGCCTTTGGTATATGTGTAATAACACCCCAAAATATATTCTGCCGCTTCTTCTGAGTACAGGGATACCACGTGTAAGACTTTTTGGGAGCCTAGCTGTGTACGGGACCCCGAAAACTTATCACCACCTCCAGAATTTGAAAGGGCGTAAATTGCTCATTGCACTCTCTCACTACCTATCATTGTTTCAGAGGCCCTAAAATGTCAAGATAGCACAAACCATCCCCCCCCAAATGACCCCATTTTGGAAAGTAGACACCCCAAGCTATTTTCTCAGAGGCATGTTGAGTCCATGGAATATTTTGCCACAAATTTTGGGAAAATTACATTTTTTTTTTTAAACACAAAGTTGTCACTAAAAGATAAATTGCTCACACATGACAAAGGTATATGTGGAATGACACCCCAAAATACATTTAGCTGCTTCTACCGAGTATGGGGATACCCCATGTGTGAAACTTTTTGGCAGTCTAGCCCGTACAGAACCCCGAAAACCAATTACCGCCTTCAGGCTTTCCAAGGGCGCAAATTGTTGATTTCACTCCTCACTACTCATCACAGTTTCAGAGGCCATGAAATGCCAAGAAAGCACAACCCCCCCCTCCCCCGCCCCCAAATTATCCCTTTTCGGAGAGTAGACACCCTAAGCTATTTGCAGAGAGGCATGTTGAGTATTTTGCAGATCTCACTTTTTGTCACAAAGTTTTGAAATTTGGCTCCAAAACAGTGAGATAGTGAGGAGTGAAATCAACAATTTACGCCCTTAGAAAGCCTGAAGGCGGTGATTGGTTTTCGGGGTTCTGTACACGGCTAGACTGAAAAAAGTCTCACATATGGGATATCCCCATACTCAGGAGAAGCAGCAGAATGTATTTTGGGGTGTCATTTCACATATACCCATGGCATGTGTGAGCAATATATCATTTAGTGACCACTTTGTGTAAAAAAAAAAAAAAAAAAAAAATAATTTTCCTGAAACTTGTGGCAAAATATAAAATATTCCATGGACTCCCCATGCCTCTCAGCAAATAGCTTGGAGTGTCTACTTTGAAAAATTGGGTCATTTTGGGGGGCGGGGGGGGCTATTGTGCTATCTTGAAATTTCAGGGCCTCCGAAACGGTGACAGGTAGTGAGGAAGTAAAATAAGAAATTTACGCCATTAGAAAACCTTTAAACTTTGTGTTTAAAAAAAAAATGTAATTTTCCCAAAATTTGTGGCAAAATATTCCATGGACTCAACATGCCTCTGAGAAAATAGCTTGGGGTGTCTACTTTCCAAAATGGGGTCATTTGGGGGGGGGGGGGTGGTTTGTGCTATCTTGACATTTTAGGGCCTCTGAAACAATGATAGGTAGTGAGAGAGTGCAATGAGCAATTTACGACCTTACAAATTCTGAAGGTGGTGATAAGTTTTCGGGGTCCCGTACACAGCTAGGCTCCCAAAAAGTCTCACACATGTGGTATCCCTGTACTCAAGAGAAGCAGCAGAATGCATTTTGGGGTGTAATTTCACATATACCCATGGCATGGGTGAGCAATATATCATTTAGTGACAACTTTTAGGAAAATGACAATTTTTTTTTTTGTTTTACACAAACTTAGGGCACAATATAAAATACTCCATGGACCCAACATGCCTCTCAGCAAATAGCTTTGGGTGTCTACTTTCCAAAAAGGGGTCATTCGGGGGGTATTTGAACCATCCTGGCATTTTATGCTCAATCTTAGCCACACATCACCCACTCTCCTAACCACTTGAAGACCAAGCCTTTTCTGTGACTTTTTTACATGAAAAAATATATTTTTTTTTTTTACTAGAAAATTACTTTGAACCCCCAAACATTACATATTTTTTAAATCAGAGACCCAACAGAACAAAATTGTGGATGTTGCAATTTTATTTGCGCACAGATTTTCCAAAAGCGAAAAAAATACAACACTTTTTTTAAAATTTAATGCACAAATACACTATATAATTCCTAATTGTTTGGTTAAATTTAAAAAATTATCTTATGCCGAGTACATAGATACCAAACATGACATGCTTTAAAATTGCACATGCCCGTGCAGGGGCAACAAACTACGTACATTTTTAAAATCCTATAAAAGTCTTTACGGGCTACCACTTTGGACTTACAGAGGAGGTCGACTGCAAGAATTACTGCCCTTGACCTGGCGCTCGCGGCGATACCTCCCATGCATGCTGCAATTGCTGTTTACATATGACACTAGACCAGTGGTTCTTAACCTTGTTGGAGGTACTGAACCCCACCAGTTTCATATGCGCATTCCCCCAAACCCTTCTTAATTGGAAAAATAAATTATGATTTTTTCAAATTCAAAAGGCATATATTATTTTAGGTATATATTTATACATAGGTGTACAAAATGTACAAAGCCATTAAGAACAAAACCATTAAAACATGATTTTCACACAAAAACAAAATCATAATAATGAATATTTACTGCAAATTAGTGTGACTTCTGCTGTTGTCTTTCAGAGACCAGTTCAGAAATGCGCGGCTTTATCTTGGTAAGTGCCACTCTCATGTCATTATCATGTCACCTCACCCTGGCCTGCTGTAAGGGGGATCTATATGGGGGACGGGACCTCACCTCACCCTGGCCTGCTGTAAGGGGGGAGATCTATATGGGGGACGGGACCTCACCTCACCCTGGCCTGCTGTAAGGGGGGATCTATATGGGGGACCTGGTCCCCCATATAGATCCCCCCTTACAGCAGGCCAGGGTGAGGTGAGGTCCCGTCCCCCATATAGATCTCCCCCTTACAGCAGGACAGGGTGAGGTGAGGTCTGGACCCTGACCTGCTGTAGGGGGGGGATCTATATGGGGGACCCCAGAGTGACCTAACCTCACCCTGGCCTGCTGTAATGGGGGATCTATATGGGGGACCCCAGAGTGCCCTAACCTCACCCTGGCCTGCTGTAGTGGGGGATTTATATGGGGGACCTCACCTCACCCTGGCCTACTGTAAGGGGGGATCTATATGGGGGATCATGTCCCCCATATAGATTCCCCCTTACAGCAGGCCAGGGTAAGGTGAGGTCCCGTCCCCCATTTAGATCTCCCCCCTTACAGCAGGCCAGGTTCCCCATAAAATAGATCCCCTTTACATAGTCTTCTCAGTGTTCTCACACAGTCAGTCAGACAGTCAGTCACTAGACTAATACAGCCAGTACTACTCCAGTCCTACCTTTTTTTCACCTGTGTCCCAACTCCCGATCACAGGCTAGGTTTTCCTCCTACAGGCTGCAGCACCACTGTCACCACTGGCTCTCTGGCCTCTCACCTGCCCGCTTCTTCTGCTGCTGCGGCTGCCTGGCCTGGTGGTTCTCTCCCGCGCTGCGCTTGGCGGCCGCTGCACGGGTTAGTCCCTCCCCCAGACAGTCCCTCTCCGCACCGCACGCCTGGCCTGTCTCCCCCCCCCCCACCACTCCACAGTGGGCAACGCCGGCTCCGGCTGGATCGGATTCGGCCGGGAGCTGAGCTGCACAGCCAGCAGTGAGAGTGAGCCAGGGGCAGAGAGAGCTGCGAGTGCGAGCAGACTCAGCGGGCAGCGGCGGCCAGCCTATCATGACAGAGTGAGTAACATGACACTGCGGAGTGGATGCGCCCCCCCCAGATGTTGCGCCCGCCCCCCCCACGCTATGCCACTGGATGTTATGTATTTCCATGATGACGACGTGGAGCGGGAGCAGAAGGACATGCCCGAAACTGGAGAAATAGTCCCTGACAGCAAAGTGGTCCTAGCGGAGGGTGTGCCGAACCCTCGAGACAGTCCCACCGAACCCCTGGGGTTCGATCGGACCCAGGTTAAGAACCACTGCACTAGACCAACGCATGCGTGAGCCTTTGTGCACAAGCACGGGGGAAAAGGGGTGCTTGAATTTTTTTATTATTATTTATTTTGCTTTTTTATGTTTTTTTGACACCTTCCCTTTCATTTTTTTTTTTTTTAAATCATTTTTATTGTTATCACAGTGAATTTAAATATCCCCTATGATAGCAATCTGAAGTGACTCTTTTTAAAAAAAAGTTGGGGTCTTTTAGACCTCTGCCCTTAAAGCATCTGACCACAACAAGATTGGTGTGATGAAATGCTTTCCCAATTTCCTAATGGCGCTGTTTATTTCTGGCAAAACAGAAGTCATGAAATGCTCGCAGCTTCCGGTATCTTAGGCCATAGAGATGATTGGAGCCATTCTCGTCTCCAATCAGCTCTATGGTTAGATAATTGAACCACTGGGCTGCGCTCTCTGGTTACCCGATGGGAGAGGAGAGCCCAAAAAAAAACACAGAGGGCGGTTGGGGGGGGGTCTAATTATCCACTAGGATCGCATTTACATGTAAGCCGACTGGCAGTAAAAAACGATTCCAAGATGATGCCTAAATCTGCAGGCATCATCCTGATATACCAACCAAAGTCCAGCAAACGTACCAGTACATTATTGCTGGTCCTTGTTTGGCATATATTGTAGTTTTTTTTTTCCATGCAGCCTGTGGGCTGAACGAGAACCTAACAGATTCCTTCATCCACATTGATCGATGTGGATGAAGAAATCTCCTCCAGAAAATGTGTAGTATACTCATCATTAGCTGCACAAAACATCCAACCCACTTCTCTAATGATGGGCATCCATGATGACAGCCATGTACATCTATTTTTTTTTTTTTTTTTAACTGGGGTGGTGAAATCACCTCCTACAGCGCTGCCATCATAAAGTTCCTTATATGCTGAGCAGAAACGCTGTTTGTGTCAGAATAAATCAGTGTGGCAGCTGATGGGTGTACAAGCAAGGCAAACTGGTTAATAGAACAGTAAACATAAAACATTACATTGGTACCTGAAAAGTAAAAAATGGTTACCAATGAAAAACTGTAAAAGTAGAAAGAGTAGAAATAGAAGTAGAAGAGCAGAGTAGGAACAGAAAAATACCTCAAACGACAACTATTTTTGGCTTTTTCATTTTATGTTTTTTTTGTTTTCTAACTTTTTTTAACGTTTTTTGTAACTTTTTTTTTTTTTACACTTTTTTTTCTTCAACTGTAAGAGTTAACTGTGTTCCAGCTTAGGGTCTCTCAAAATGATAGCCATCGAACATCTTTCGAGACCCTGTGTAAGTGTGCCCTAGACTGTGCCGTGCTGTACCCTATGCGAATACCTCACTAGTGTGTGGTAGCGTTCTAAACATTCCCCGATGCAGAGACCAGGTTGGCCAGGACAGGTGGGACAATAAGTGCGGGTGTCACGCCTAAATCCGCGCTTCCTACAGACATGACATCTTCTTTGGGGGTATGTTTGGGTAGGGGTACTCGGGATGGCATAAGGAAAATGCCTCTCATGCAGCCGGGTCACTGCATCTGGTAGGGGAAGTTGGGCAGGAGCACCTCCTGGATACAGATAGGCACTGATGATCTCAACCTGGAATTGTAGGAAGGATACACTTCGTCCTGACACTTTGTATAGCACAAAAGAGTTCAGCAAAGCCAATTGGAATAAATAAACAGACACTTTTTTGTACCAGTGTCTGGCTTAACGGGCAACTATGTATGGCGACAAAAGCTGGTCGTTGAGGTCCACCCCTCCCATATTAAGGCTGTAGTCATGGACACAGAGGGGCTTCTCCAAAACATCAGCTGCCGTAAAAATTTGGACCATCGTTGTCTGCGTGAAGGGAGGACAGAACGAAAACATTCCATGTATCCCTCCACTTCACTGCAAGCAATTTGTCAGTTTTTAAGCAGGCTCTCTCCTCCCGACTAAGATGGGATTCTACAAGCCGTTGGGGGAAGCCCCTGCGATTAGGTCGCACGGTGCCACATGCGCCAATTTGAATTTCGAGCAGGTGACTTAAAAGTGGCACGCTTGAATAAAAATTGTCCACGTACAAATGGTATCCCTTTCCGAATAAGGGTGACACCAAGTCCCACAAAATCTTGCCACTGCTCCAAATGTAGTCTGGGCAGTTGAGGGGCTCCTCAGTGCTATCTTTACCCTCGTAAACAAGAAAACTAACTGTATAGCCTGTGGCCCTGTCACACAGCTTATACAGCTTGACCGCGTATCTGGCACGCTTGCTGGGGAGAAACTGCTTGAAAGCAAGGCGGGCAGAAAACTTAATCAGGGACTCATCAACGCAGGCAACTTGTTGTGGAGTAAACAAGGGCTGCAAACCGCTGATTGAAGTAGTTTACGAGGGGCCGGATTTTGTAAAGCCGATCATATCCAGGGTCTCCCTGAGGACGAAAGAGTTCATTGTCACTGAAGTGCATGAACCGCAGAATTTGCTTGTATCTCCCCCTAGCCATGTATGCAGAGAACGTGCGCATATGGAGGACTGGGTTAGTGGACCAATATGACCGCAGTTCACTCTTTTTAGTTATGCCCATGTTAAGGGATAGGCCCAGAAAAGTTTTAAACTAGGTTTCCAGCCGAATGGTCTAGCAAGGGACGAATTTGGATTGGCGGTGATGAATTGACCAGCATATAAATTGCTTTGGTCCACAATAGATCTGTAAAGATCTTCCGTGAAAAACAGCTCGTAGAAGTCAAGGGAAGTAAAATTGGCTGTTTCCACCTGAATTCTGGGTTGGGCAATGAAGGGAGGGGGCGGGGGGGGGGGGGCTGGGGGGTGTACTGGCGCTGTAGAAACTGTGGGCTGCCAGTTAGGATATGCCAGCGCATCAGGCAGGACACTATGGGATCTACGGGCCTGTGTTCGAATTCTCGGTGGCTGCGGGCCACTACTAGTGCTAGCCACCGCACCAGCTTGAACTGCACTTATGGGACTCGCCACATCACCAAGTGTTACTGCAGTGCTGGTTTGTCTATGACCAGGGTGTACTAGGCTGCTGGTGCTTGCCAGTTCACCAGAAGTTTGCCTGGCACTAGTAACGACACTCTGCTGCATACGAGCACCCTGCAATCTCTGCACCTCAGCAACTCCAGAACGATGTTGGGTACGCCTGACCTTAGCAGGGTCCCCTCCGTCATTGGAGCTATCTGCCAGGGAGTCACTGCTCTCTACAGGTTCGTATGCTGACCCTGATTCTGTCAGTGAGGCTTCCCCATCACTTTCATCTGACATGGACAGTATCCTGTAGGCCTTTTAACTAGTGTACCTCCGTTTGGACATTTTAGCCACTTAATTTATAGGTTCCTAGTGTGACTCACAGGCAAAAAAGCACCTGGTTGTCGAGGACTATTTGAACAGCTACAAAAAAAAAAAAAAAAAAACCTGCTAGTGCTAGCAGAAATCAGGCCTGACTCTGCTAACGCTGCGGTTTTGTGTGATGTGTTTTTGGAAGTGGCAGTAATCTATTGATTACTACTCTTGCCTGGGTCGGGTGCGCGGAGGGGCTAAACGCAGGTGCTGGCAGGTGTCGTGGCCGATCCTGCTAACGCTGCGTTTTGGGAACCCTAAACTATTGGGGACACTAGTATAGTTCTGATCAGATCAAAGATAATGATCCTTTTCAGATACTATACTAGTAATGGAGGTGTTTAGTGCATGTATGTGTGTGTAACTGGTAATCAAAGGGTTAAATTATATTTCTAACTATGCGCCGGGGATCTGCGCTGTCCTAGACTGATGCAAACTAGCATTAACGATAACTGTCACCTGTGACACTAATAATAGTGATTAGAAAAAAACTGTACATTATAAAAGTGACACTGTGACAGGGCAATAAAGGGGTTAACTGGGGGTGATCAGGGGGTTAAATCCTTATTGGGGGGGATGGCGGGTACCCGCAACCTATTTTGGACAGAGACTGTCTCTAATGCTAAATGAAGTCACAAGGCACACTATTACAGAAATCAGCAAACCGCTATATACTGTATATAGTGTGCAATGTGACAGGGGGTGTAGGGTTTAACTGGGGGGTGATCAGGGGGTTAAATTATATTTCTAACTATGCGGCGTGGATCTGCGCTGTCACCTGTGACACTAATAGTGATCAGAAAAAGGATCTGTTCACTATAAAAGTGACACTGTGACAGGGCAATGAAGGGGTGATCAGGGGGTTAAATCTTTTTTGGGGGGGATGGCGGATACCCTAAACCTATTTGGGGCAAAAACGAACTGCCGCTAACGCTAAATGAAGTCACAAGGCACACTATTGCAGAAATCAGCAAAAACGCTATATACTGTATATAGTTTGCAATGTGACACGGGGTGTAGGGGTTAACTCGGGGGTTAAATGTGCCTAGCTAGGTGTGTGTATATGTGCTGTTGGTGTACTCACAGTTTGATCCTCTCTTCTCTCGCGCTGCAATCCAAAAGGACTCCAGGAGGGAAGAGAGGACCTTTTCCTGTGCCTGTGTTTACATTACACAGGCACAGGTCGGTCTGTCATTGGTCAGAACCAATCACCAGGTCCAGGCCAAAAATCATTGGCCTGGACCTGATGACTGATCGGTTCTGTACCGAATCAGACCATCGCGGGGACCTGGGCCACGCGGGAGCGTGCCCCAGAGCTCCGGGAGTGAGCAAAGTAGACCTGCGTCGTTCTGCCTGCCCGAGCCACCCTGCCGCAGTAAAAATGCGGCAGGTGGTCGTGAACTGGTTAATGTGACCTATAAACTGTACAGTTCAGTTGAACAACAAACTGAAATCTTTTAGGTGGAGGGAAGTAAAAATAAAAAAATATGGTTGCATACATGTGCACACCCTTAAACTAATACTTTTTTGAAGGACCTTTTGATTTTATTACAGCACTCAGTCTTTTTGGGTATGAGTATCAGCAGGGCACATCTTGATCTGGCAATATTTGCCCTATCTTTTTGCAAAAATACTCCAAATCTGTCAGATTGCAGGGGCATCTCCTGTGCACAGCCCTTTTCAGATCACCCTTCAGATTTTCAATTGGATTCAGGTCTGGGCTCTGGCTGGCTCTAATCTTCTTCTGGTGAAGCCATTCTTTTGTTGATTTGGATGTATGCTTTGGGTCGTTGTCATGTCATGCTGAAATAAAAAGTTCCTCTACATGTTCAGCTTTCTAGCAGAAGCCTGAAGGTTTTGTGCCAATATTGACTGGTACTTGGAACTGTTCATAATTCCCTCTACCTTGACTAAGGCCCCTGTTCCAGCTGAAGAAAAACCACCCCAAAACATGATGCTGCCACCACCATGCTTCACTGTGGGTATGGTGTTGTTCTTTTGGTGAAGTGCAGTTTTGCGCCCAACATACCTTTTTGAATTATGGCCAAAAAGACCTTGGTTTCATCAGACCATAACACATTTTCCCACATGCTTTTCAGAGACTTCAAATGTGTTTTTGCAACATTTAGCCGGGCTTGGATGTTTTTATTCGTGAGAAAAGGCTTCCGTCTTGCCTTTCTACCCCATAGCAAAGACATACGATTATGGGAGATTGTTGTCACATGTACCACACAGCCAGTACTTGCCAGATATTTCTGCAGCTCCTTTAATGTTGCTGTAGGCCTCCTGGCAGCCTCCTTGACCAGATTTCTTTTAGTCTTTTCATCAATTTTGGGGTGACGTCCAGTTCTTGGTAACGTCACTGTTGTGCCATATGTTCTCCACTTGATGATGACTGTCTTCACTGTGTTCCATGGTATATCTATTGCCTTGGAAATTATTTTGTACCCTTCTCCTTACCTTTTAACAATGAGATCCCTCTGATGCTTTGGAAGCTCTTTGAGCACCATGGATTTTGCTGTAGAATGCGACTAAGAAAATGTCAGGAAAGACCTACTAGAACAGCTGAACGTTATTTGAAGTTAATCAGAGTCACTTTAAATGATGGTAGGTGTGTACTGACGCCTAGTTAACATGAGTTTGAATGGGATTGCTTAATTCAGAATACAGCTACATCCCCAGTTATGAGAGTGTGCACACTTATGCAACCACATTTATTTTAGGGCTTTTTTTTTTAAACCGGAAAAACTGGAGAAGGAACTAAATCACTCCCTGTATGTGGGGGGGATGACTCCTGTCTTTTTGCCATTAAGGATTTATATATGGTTCCTTGGTGTCCCACAAAATAAGATAAAGAAAGATTCTATTTTTTTTTTTAATATTTCTCTGAAAAGTTTTACTTCGAACTTGTGAGGCCTAGCCACTATTTCCAACAGAGCTGCATATAGCTATGTTTGATTAGCAAAGCAAACCAGCTAAAAAGCAGAATTGTTAGTCAACTCAATACTTACATTATATTTTCCACTGATTTAGGCTTGATGAAAATGGAAATTGGGTATAACTGGGCTAACTGTAATCTTTTAATTGCATTTCCAGACACATCAAGTATGCAGTGCTTTCCCTGAGAAAAAAAAAAGGAGTAGGTTCAGTTTGGTTAGAAAACAAAAACACACCCATCATGAAATACAGAAAATAAAATCTTACCCTTTCTGCCACTTCTCGCACAGACTGTACACTAGTGCCATACAGGTGATTATTGTATTGGCCTGCCTCTATAAATTTGTGATCTTGAATATCCTTTTCCATCTGCTCCCGGGAAATGACAAAGTGATAATCTCTCCGATCTACTTCATAATCTCGTTTTGGTCGAGTCGTATCTGAAGTAAAATAAACAAACTGGTTCACATTGAGAAACTATAATGATTATTGTTAGGGATGCACCGAAATGAAAATTCTGGGCCGAAACCGAAAAAGCAGGATGCCCTTGGCCGAAAGCCGAAACCGAAAATGACTTTTTCCCCCAAATAATTTTAACAGATAGAACAGGGGCATACACCAAAAACAGGTAGCGACGTACACCTGTCGCTGCCACCCTGTCACAGTATATGTACTGTGACGGGTTGGCAAGAGGTTAATTTAATCACCAATGGCATTTCTATTATGCAGCATGAGGGGGTTAATGTATTGCCACTGCTGGTCACTGATGCATTAGTGACCGACCAGTGGCAGTTAATTAACCCCTTTGTGCTGCATTAGTGCAACCAGTATCAGTGTTAATTAACACTGGTTGCACTGATACTGGTTGCACTAATGCAGCACAAAGGGGTTAATTAACTGCCACTGGTCAGTCACTAATGCATCAGTGACCAGCAGTGGCAATATATTAACCCCCTCATGCTGCATAATACTAATTCCATACGTAAGCTGCCTCAGCTAACCCCCCCACTGCCTCAGCGTCCCTCCACATCCCAAGGATGCAATCTCCTTACTCTCACTCTGCTCCTTTTTTTTTTTTTTTCTTCAGCATAATGATCAAACAATTAAAAAAGCAGTCAATGTATGGGTTGCAAAAGTGCTCAATGGAACTTGGAAGAACAGAGGGGGGGGGGGGGGGCAGATAGGGGAGACAAAGGAGGGAGATAGGGATAGTTATGTGTCATGAAAAGTGTAAATGCAGTGCTCAGTGTTCACTCATTCAAGGTCCGAAGGCGAGGCAGAGGCTGGATGGCTCAGGTATCATTCATGAGGCTTGGAATGTGTAGCTGCTTGCTGTTCTTCATATTTCCCGCTCACATCCCCCTCTGTCCTGCACAGACATACGCTGAGATAGGAGAGTGGGCGGCCCCGGGCAGACAGAAAAACTGGGGTGGGAGGGGGAGGAGGATGAGCTGCATGCCTTTCTCCTCTCCTGTCCGTGTCTGGGAGGGGTGAGTACTGCTCGCTGCTGGGCTGTGTGATAGACGAGGTGTCACAGACGCCCCACTCGGCTGCAGCTACCGGCCCCTAATTGAACAGACTGATTCTCCTATCCTACGGACGGGAGAATCAGGGACTTTCAAACCTGCGCTGCGTACTCCTCCTTCCTCACGGCGGCCAATCATTTTGGCACTTTTAACCTATTTACGGCCGAAATGGGATAGGCTCATTTTCGGCCGAAATTTCGGTGCATCCCTAATTATTGTCAATTAGTATAAATGTTTAAAGGTTTGAACTGGTCTTTCATATTTCTTAACCACTTTATCTACTGTGGTACGTCTACAAACGTCAAAGTGGTGGACGCTTACTTCTGCAGTAGAGTTTATAAATGGCACTGCAGAAATCATACTCGGGTGTCCAGTGGGCATGTTAAAAACTGAACTGAGTTCTCATCAGGCGGCTCAGTTCACAGTGTACAGAACTAACCAGAGCGGCTATGTACCGTGTGATCTTCAACCACATTGATCATAAATGTACACAGTGTAGTACATTATATTGGACTAGCCCTCTGCCCCTTCCTCACAATGGAGGAAAGGGAGGTAAGAGGAACAAATGAATAAGTCATTCATAAGTCGCGGATCGCTGGTATAGATCAACAGCACATCATGGATTTTTTTAAAAAACCCTTTAACCCCTCCTTTTATACATCTGATCTTCAGTCTGTCTCATTATTGAACCAATATAAATTCTTCACTTCCCCTATAACACACAAGAACCCCTTCATCTCCATCCTTCCACTGTTCATTAACCCGTTCACCTCTTTATCCCTCTGTGAATGGCCTGTCTGCACTGCATCATGTGCATATCTATTAGCAAACTCTGTGTTACAACCACCTCAACACCAGCACATTTACTCATTTAAATTATAAAAGGCAAAACTTTTTTTTTTAGTTTTGGAGAGAGTGGAGAGGGATTAGAATGAGTGTCATTTTTTTGCTGTCCGTGCCCCTGTTAGGGAGATTCACCCTCTCTGTTTGTCCTGTTCACTATTATAATTTACAGTGAAAGTAAAGAAAATCCCAAATTTTGGGCAGTCCGCAGAAAAGTAGGGGAAGAGGGGAAATATTCCAATGGAGACACTAGTTGTGGTGACCTGGGGGTCTCCAAGGCGCTAACTTAACTTGTAGGGATTTCCTCTCACTTCCTCTTTGGTTATGGGACAGAAAGTGAAGGGAAATCTCAGCAATGGTACACAGATGGTGGAAAAAACAAACAGGGAAATCCGATTTTTTGGAACGACTCGGTCGCCACCAGGTACACCCCGATTGCCAGAACCACATCCAAAGAACATAAGGCAATCTCTTCAGGGTGCTTAGGCTTATAACACAAGGAAAGCAACACAATACTTTTATTTAAAAGTAAACCAGAGATGACCTTAGGAAGGAAACTGGCAGGTACGAAGCCCCACTCTATCTCCGTAAACCACCAAGGGGAACAAGACAGCTGCCAGCTTCGACACCCTCGATGCAGAAGAAAAAGCCACCAAGAAAAAAAAATTCAGTTTAAAAAGGAAAAAATGCCAGGACCAGAGATCCCAGCAAGGAACTAGGTCCTTACTCCTGACTAGGCAGAAAAAGGCTGAAGAGCTAGAGCAGGAAGTGGGAGTATACCCTCTGGGACTGCCCTATGGGCGTAGTAAAACTTTTTTCCGCCTAGTGTCCTACTCCTATGGAGAGCAGAATAACCCAAGGGTCAAAGAAGATCTAGAGCTGTGTCCGTCAATGAACGAAAGAGAAAATGGGATTTTTGACTTACCATAAAATCCATTTCACTGATGTTCATTGATGGACACAACTCGTTATATTCATAACCATTGGGTTATACTGCCCCTACAGGAGTAGGACACTAGGCAGAAAAAGAATTCTGGCTACACCCATGGGCAGTAACAGGGGGTATACTCCCTCTCTCTGCTATAGTCCCTCGGTTTTGTTACAAGCAGTGTCAGGAGAATTATAACTCCACAGAGGGGTGGGTGCTGTGTCGGTCAATGAATATCCGTGATTTTACGGTAAGTCAAAAACCCAATTTTTTCTTTCGTTCAAGATTGACGTAGTCAGGAGCGCTGGCTGGCATCCGTGGTGACCACTGTCAAATACAAGGGGAGGAAGGATTTTCCCTGCCGAAGCGCCGGAGATTGAGGCCATCATATCAGGGACTTCTTTGTGCCCTGACTCAGCCGGATCTGATTTCCAGAGACTGCAGTGTCTTGTCCCATTTGGTCAGAGTCCCTTTGCAGGAACCTCATATGGAACTATGCAAACGAAACCACCTCGAAGGTAGACACCATCAGGCCCAGCACCCACAAGTCTGGAGGGATGACCATTTGTTGGACAGCAGGAGGCGAATTGCAGCCTGAAATTTCTGGAGTTTGTCCAGAGGAAGGAGCACTCTGGCTAAAGGCCGAGTCCAGAGTCAGGCCCAGATAGTCCAGCTTTGTGGCCAGACCCAGAGCAGACTGAAAATTCAGAATCCAGCTGAACTCCTGCAGAGTTCGTATTGTCAGGTTCTCCACCAAAGCAGAGGGAGACTCTGCTTGCAGAAGGAGATGGTCCAAGTAGCCCAGTAACCAGGGCCGGTGCTAGACTATTTTGCGCCCTAGGCAAGACCAGCTACCCAAAAAAAAAAAAAAAAAAAAAAAAGCAAAATGAATTCAATAATTTTAGCACCAGAACTCCTGCAATACTCTAAACTGATGACCTATAGGGGCTTTGCGTGTGTGCTCCCATGAAACGGTGAAGAACTTCAGGTCCCTATATTTTTTTTATAGGCAATGTTTCTGAAGCCAATACAGGACATCAGATTAGTGTTATGCAGTAGTTCTGAGAGAATTATTGTTCTTACTCTGGAGTGCGCAGTGATACATAACATGTGTAGGGCAATCACATTGTTTGTTTTTTATCTTTCTCTTTAAAGGTTTGAAACAAATTTGATATATCTTTTTTTTTTTACACAACTTTCATTGCCATTACAAAGGGGACCAATAGCCCCCTATGTGATAGCATATAGGTGACAGGTACTCTGTATTAGACATACAGGGTCTAGGCCAGGTGGACAGGAGAGGGGGGGTGCAGCCAGGTGGACAGGAGGGGGGGGTGCAGCCAGGTGGACAGGAGGGGGGGGGTGCTGCCAGGTGGACAGGAGGGGGGGGAGGTGCAGCCATGTGGACAGGAGAGGGGGGGTGCAGCCAGGCAACAATTCTGTCAAAATAGGCAGGGAAAAATAGGCAGAGAAAGGAATTACCTTTGCCACTTTAGATGGCTTGAGAGTGCCAAAGGGCACCTGCGCCTCCGCCGCAGCTTCAGCTGCATCCTCCATCTTCAGGGTCTCATGCACAGATACAAACAGTGCATCCACCAGCGCCTTTTCGTGCGCGGTCGCAGACGTGGAGGAATCATCCTCACTATCAGAGGATTCCAGGCGCGTAGTTGCAGACCCAGCAGGGGGTGACTTACGCCCACGGTAGCCGAAACAGATTAAGGATCTGATGAGATAGATGAGGCAGGGGAAGGCGGGGGGAGCTTTTTGCTAGCCCGTCACCCGCAAGCCACCTTCACCTGGGACACAAGGGACTCCAGGACCGCCGTCAGTGCATGGATAGATGGTTGGGACCCGGAGGGCCCCGCAGCCTCAGAGAGGGGATCGGGTGGGGAAACGGGCTCCAAGGACTCCATGAGTCACCAGAAAGACCCCACAAAAAGTGTAAAACACTGCTAAGGGACAACCCCCACCGCAATGGCAGCACCAACCGGTGCTTATGAGTAGGCGATCGTTTGTATCGTGAAATGTGTCAACCTGTCGCATGTTCCTGTGTTCCTCTATTTGTATTTATATTTTTTATGAGGAATTAAAACACTTCTACTTCATCAATTCCTGAGTGCGGTCAACTTTCCTTTGGCTGAGCACCAACCGGTTGCCAGGCACAAAGCACCAAGCGATACTCAGCAGAGAGGGAGAGGACCCCACCAGACTCACCACCCACAGAAACAGGCACCTGCAGCCACCAGGGGAATCTGCACTACACCTGCTATGATCAGGGAGTAAATTGATCCAGGAGTCAGCATATCAGGGGATGACGAGGGGCTCCCACCACCAAAATTGCCGCCCACAGGGTTCCACTGTCATTGCCGCCGCTATTTCCAATGGCAAACCACAAGAAAATGGACGCCGGACAACACAATCATGGCCGCCGTGGAAAGAAACACACAGGCTACAATAGAATGGCTGCCACACGTGGTACCATGAGGTTTACAGGGACCATGGAGGGAGACCAGGCCTCAAGGACAGATTCAGGCAGGGCGGGGGGGGGGGGGGGGTAGGTAGGGGGGGGCACCAGGTACAAACCCCCCCTGCACAGTCAATCATACGGCCCCCATTGCCAGTTAGCTGGCCCCCATGCCAGGCAAGTGGCCAGACCATCCAAACAGCCATAGCGTGGGGGGCAGGATGAGGGATTTGGTGAGGGGGGTGCCTGGGGGAAGGAGGGGAACCCAGGGGTCCAATTGTCCCAAGCGGGGCCCACATCCCCACCAAAACCCTCCAGAGGGAGAGGCGGGACATCTGCTCACCATAGTAGGAACCAGGCGGGCACCGCTCCAGACAGAGGCCTCTCCATCTAAATGGGGGGCTGTCGGCCAGGAGGAATGCTACAACTCTGGCCAAGACCCGGTCGTATGCAACCTCGCAAGGCGTTTAACTTGCAGGCCAGTCCCATCCAGTGGGGCTATGTGGCGGCCGACCTAGCGCTGAGGTCTGCGCATGCTCGCTGGCCAGACTGTGGTGACCATTGGATGCAGATTATCCAGCCCCTCACCCAGTCTGGCAGTTAATAGTAGATCTCACAGGAAAAATCCAGGAGAAAAATGTTTTTTATCTAAAAAGAAAAAAATTGCAAGGACCAGAGATCCCAGCAAGGAACTAGGTCCTTACTCCTGACTAAGCAAAAAAAAAAAAAAGTACCTATAGCAGGGGGAAGAATATACCCCCTTGGACTGCCCATAGGCGTAGCCAGACTTTTTCTGCCTAGTGTACTTTAAATAAAAGTGTCAAAAATGGAGATCATCTTGGGGTGTTTATTTTCAAAAATCATTTTAGCATTTAAGGAGGGATTTGTACTATTCTGGTATCATTACCTCCACCCATTAACTTACACAGGAGATTGCCAATCACTTCAAATATAAGATTAATACAATTTGATGGGATCTCCACTGTACAGAAATCTTCCTTACCTTACACTCCTTGTCCATTTGCACAATTAAATTTCCCTCATTTAACAAAGCTGCTATAGAGGAAGTCACTAAACTTTTTTCTAATGGCTACCTAACTAGCTTTCCCCTGGACCCTGTTACCTCGCAAATACTGCAGTCACCCTCTGTCTCTATCCTACACTCTTATCTCTACCTCTCTATTGGCATTTTCCATAAGCCTCTAAAACATGCACTAGTGAACTCCATATCTAAAAAGGCCTCACTGGACCCCACTAATCTTAACCACCTAAGACCAATCTCCTTACTCCCTTGAATGTCTAGTCTACAACTGGCTGAGTTGCTACCTAATTGAAAATAACCTTCTTGATCCCCTTCAGTCTGTATTTTGCCCGCAACACTCCACAGAAACTGCTCTCCTAAAACAACCTACTAACAGCTAAAACCAACGGCCACTATTCCGTACTCTTAAGCTGGATACACACTATCCAACTTTTGTGGTTTGATTTCCTTCAGATTTACCTGTTCTATGTAGTGCAAGGGCCTGCCTGATTGCATACAAATTGAAAGTGTTTAGGTTTGACCTCATATTATATGGTTTTGGTAAGTCTAAAGGAAAAAGTCTTCAGAAAATCTTATAGTGTGTATGACCCATTACTCTTGGACTTCTCTGCTGTCTTTGACAGAATTGACCACCCCCTCCACCTCAAACAACTATTTCCTTGGTCTCTGTGACTGTACTCTGTTGGCTCGAATCTTACCTATCTCACAGGACCATCAGTGTCACAACTCTACTTCCTTCTCTCCTATTCCTCTTACTGTTGGGGTCCCCCAAGGTTCCGTCCTTGCACTTCTCCTATTTTCGATCTACACCTTCTCCCTGGTTCCCCCCATAAGCTTCCCATGGCTTTCAATATCATTTCTTTGCTGACTATACCCAGATCTATCTCTCTACCCCTCAGCTTACCCCATCAGCTTCCTCATGTATCACATTATTACTAACAGACATATCTGACTGAATGGTACACCATTTCCTCAAGCTCAATCTATCTGAAACAGAGCTTTCATTTCCTCCCCCATATGCCCCTTTCTCAGACTTCTCTGTCAAGATCAATGGCACCACTATCAGTCCGTCCACACATGCCAAGGTGCTAGGGGTAACCATGGACTCTGAACTATCCTTTCAGGCCCACATCTAATTCCTGTCCAAATCATGCTGCCTCACCCTCTGCAACATCTCCAGAAAACGCCCATTTTTAACCAATGACACCACAAAGCTTTTAATTCACTCCCTGGTAATTTCTAGCTTCGACTAATGCAATTCCCTCCTCATTGGATTACCTTTACATAGGCTTTCCCTCTTTCTGTCCATCATGAATGCTGCTGCCAGACTCATCCACCTTACTAACTGCTCAATGTCTGCTACCCCACAGCCAATCCCTCCACTGGCTTCGACTCACCCAACGAATGAAATTCAAAGTACTAAAAATAATTTACAAAGCCATTCACAACTCTGCCCCCAGCTACATCACTAACCTGGTCTCAAAATATCAACCAAACCGCTCTCTTCAGTCCTTTCAAGATCCTCTGCTCTCTAGCTCCCTCGTCACCTCCTCCTCTGCTCGCCTCAAGGACCTCTCCTGAGCTTCTCCCATCCTTTTGGAACTCCCTACACCCATCTGTCCGACTTTCTCCTAAGCTATCCATCTTTAAACAATCCCTGAAAACCCTTCTCTTTAAAGAAGCCTATCCTGCTTTGCTATTAGTTCACAGTTATTACCTTTTGTATCACTTGACCCTCCCTCTTAGATTGTAAGCTCTAAAGAAATGGGCCCTCTGATTCCTCTTGCACCATACTGTATTGTAACTGTAATGTCTGCCTTCATTTTGTAAAGTGCGGCACAAACTGTTGGCGCTATATAAATCCTGTATAATAATACATTTATTTATTTATTTTTTTTAAACAGAAAGGGAGATGTGATGGTGCAGGAATAGGGGTGAGCTGAGGTTTTGAGGTGCAGGAAAAGGGGCAAGCTGAGGTTTAAAGGTGCAGGAATCGGGGTGATCTGAGGGGTTAAGGTGCATGAATTGGGGTGATTGGAGGTGTGAAGGCGCAGAAATGGAGTCTGAGGTTAGGTGTGATGGGTGCAGGAATTGGGGTGATGTGAAACGTGATGCTGCAGGTATTGGGGCTGATCTGAGGCGTGAAGGTGCAGGAAATGAGGTGATGAGTAGTATGAAGGTGCAGAAATTGGGGTGATGTGAGGTGTGAAGGTGCAGAAATTGGGGTTATGTGAGGTGTGAAGGTGCAGAAATTGGGGTGATATGAGGTGTGAAGGTGCAGGAATTGGGGTGATGTGAGGTGTGAAGGTGCAGGAATCGGGGTGATGTGAGGTGTGAAGGTGCAGGAATTGGGGTGATGTGAGGTGTGAAGGTGCAGGAATTGGGGTGATGTGAGGTGTGAAGGTGCAGGAATTGGGGTGATCGGAGGGGTGAAGGTGCAGGAATTGGGGTGATCGGAGGGGTGAAGGTGCAGGAATCGGGGTGATCTAATGGATGAATGTGCAGGAATCGGGGTGATCTGAGGGATGAAGATGCAGGAATCAGGCTGATCAGAGGGGAGAAGGTGCAGGAATCAGGCTGATCTGAGGTGTGATGGTGCAGAAATTGAGGTGATGTGAGATGTGATGGTGCAGGAATTGGGGCTGATCTGAGGTTTGAAGGTGCAGGAATTGGGGTGAGGTGCAGAATCTGTTAGATGTAATGGTGCATCTGTTGTGTAAAGGTGCAGGAATCAGTGTGATCTGAGGTGTGAAAGTGCAGGAATTGGGGTGATCGGAGATCTGACGATGCAGACATTGAGACTGTTAGGCGTGATGGTGCAGGAATTGGGGTGTTCTGAGGTTTGAAGATGCAGGAACTAGGGTGATTTCTTGTTTAAAGGTGTAGGAATCCGGGTGATCTGAGGGGTGAAGGTGCAGGAGTTGGGGTGATGTGAGGGATGAAAGTGCAGGAACTGGGGGTGACATGAGGGGCAAAGGTGCAGGAATGGGGTTGGTCTGAGGTATGAAATAATTGGGGTCATCTGAGGGAGGAAGGTGCAGGAACTGGAGGTGACATGAGGGGCAAAGGTGCAGGAATTGGGGTGATCTAAGGTTTGAAGGTAGAGGAATTGGGCTGATCTGAGGTTTGAAGGTACAGGAATTGGGCTGATCTGAGGTTTGAAGGTACATTATTATGGCATATATGAGATCTGGAGGTGCAAAAATTGACTTATCTGACATTTGTGGGTGCAGGAATTGAGGTGATCTGAGGTGGGAAAGTGCAAAGCTCAATATTCATGTTCTGAGGTGGGAAGGTGCATAGCAATATTCCAATAGTTTACAGCAGGAAACCTCAAAGTACGGCTCTCCAGCAACTACAATTCCCATGAGGCATTGTAAAAAATGGATTTTTGTAAAATCTTACCGTAAAATCCTTTTCTCTTAAGCTCATTGACAGACGCAGTCCTCTTGATTAATATCAAATTGGGATATACTGCCCTCTACAGGAGTAGGACACTAGGCAGAAGGAAAACGTTCTGGCCACACCTTAGGGGCAGTCCCAGAGGGTATATCCTCTCTCTCTCTGCTACAGGATGTTAGTTATGTAACAAAGCAGTGTCAGAGAATTTAACCCAACCCAACTCAAAAGTAGAGGGGCGGGTACTGCGTCTGTCAATGAGCTTAAGAGAAAAGGATTTTACGGTAAGATTTTACAAAAATCCATTTTTCTCTGTCGCTCATTGACAGACGCAGTCCTCTTGATTAATATCAAATTGGGACGTCCCAAAACAGTGCCACAAATGAGGGGTGGGATAACAGAAATCAAAATTTAAATCCAGAAGGCCCAACCGGTGCCGACTAGAAGTCTTAAAGGCTCATCAAACCAAAGGATGAGACTCAACTGAAAACCCAACAGAAAAAAACCCTCGAGGTAGACCAACGGTCTCCTCAAATTGCGGCCCGCAGAACCTTGCGGGCCGAAAGAGGCATCAGACGATGCCATCACATCAACTTTATAAAATTTTGTAAAGGTATGAACCGACTACCAGGTAGCCGCCTTGCAAACCTGGACCACTGACGCCTGATGGCGGAAGGCCCAGGAAGCACTAAGCGCCCGAGTGGAGTGCGCCTTAACAGGGAACGGAGGATTCCGACCCTTAATAGAATAAGCCTATACCACCGTCTGTCTGATCCATCTGGAGATAGTCGCGGCAGATGCAGGCAACCCCTTTTTGGGGCCATCCGTGATCACAAAAAGTGAATCCGTCTTACGAAACGAGTCCGTAGTTTTCAAGTATACCCCGATTGCCCGAACCACATCCAAGGAATGTAACGCAAATTCCAGAGGATGACTGGGCTTAGGACACAGGGAAGGTAACACAATATCTTCATTCAGATGAAACTCTGAAACCACTTTAGGAAGGAAGGATGGATTCGGACAAAGAACCACCTTATCTACAGGTTTGGCTGAGCCGGACTTTTGTTTACCCGACCAGCGCCCTTTGAAACCCCCTGAAGGGGCTTTGGAGGGCTTCCCCTTATCGCCCAAGGGCTCACCACCTGATGCACAGAAGCTTCTATCAACCTGCTCTCAGCACTGTCTCTTACAGACAGGAAGTCTTTTGGATCGTTTTCCCGGGTAAAGGAGGCGGCTCCGCCCCTTTACACGCCTTCCGGCACTTCCCATGCTACTCCTCGAGGTAGCTGTCATCTCCAAAATGGCCGCTCCCATGCCGGAGACACGAGGCTACGCCAAGATAGTGGCCCCGCGCGACCTGCGAGAGGATGGCGGCGGCCCCTGTGGAAAGATGGCAGCGGCCTGCTACATCGTGCGGCCTGCGGAAGGCAGGCATCGGCCTGTGCGGCCTGCGGGAGGTGTGCGGCCTGCGGGAGGATGGCGGCCTGCGGGAAGATGGTGACGGCGGATGGCGGTAGTCCAGGCACAGGCATCGGCCTGTATTGCAACCTTATGTATAAGGTAGGATCATATCACCCTCTTACATGGCCATCCTAACAGTAATGCCAGCCACTGACTTCAGTCATGTCCCTTTACAGTGCCCACTCATACAGTGACTCCGATAGTCAGCTCCCAAACCAAGCCTCCTGGTTCTTATTCACCAAATCACCCTCAAGAGGGGGATCTGTGACACCTGTTATAGGATAGAGGGGGGACCCAGGATCCTGAGGGTCCGATCATCCCAGGGAGGGGCCCGCGTCCACCCACAAACCCGTCAGGGGGAGAGGGGGAACATTTTACTCACCATACTGGAACAGGCGGGCGCCAACTCCTGACAGAACCCCTCTCCACCGAGGTGGGGGGGCTGTCGACCAATACGGACGCCGCGACTCAGTTTCCAACTGGTAGTCGGCGTCCCGGCGAGACGTTTAACTCGCAGGGCCAGTCCCTGTCCAGTGGGACTATGCCGCGGCCGACCCAGCGCGGAGCTAGGGCCTGCACGCGCTCGTAGGCTGACTGGGGTGACCACTGGATCTCAACATCCAGCCCGTCGCCCAGCTCCAGCATAATTGCTTGAAGATCTCACAGGAACACTGGAGAAAAAAGCTGCCTAAAAAAAAAAAAAAAAAAATTTCTAAAAAAAAAATCTTGCCAGGACCAAAGATCCCAGCAAGGAACTTAGGTCCTTACTCCTGACTAGACAGAAAAAAACTAACATCCTGTAGCAGAGAGAGAGAGGATATACCCTCTGGGACTGCCCCTAAGGTGTGGCCAGAACGTTTTCCTTCTGCCTAGTGTCCTACTCCTGTAGAGGGAAGTATAACCCAATTTGATATTAATCAAGAGGACTGCGTCTGTCAATGAGCGACAGAGAAACACTGACTTTCACAGACATGACTAGACATGATGGGAATTGTAGTTCCTGAACAACTGGAGGGCCATAGCTTGAAGAACCCTGGTTTACAGCATTTGATAAAAATTCATTTTGTGTGAAGTTTTTATGTAGCTGGCACTGTCTGCTTTGAAAAAATTTTTCAGCACACTAATTGCTCAAAAGGTTGCCTACCCCTGTTCTCAACAGAGGCAGGCAAATCACATCATTCCTCTTTACTGAAAATTTCTAAATCTTGGAAGCCTGTCAGCAGATGTTTCTAAGTGGTCAGAAGCTGACTGATCCACTGATTGGACCTGTTCACACTTTTGCGCTACTATATTGTGTGTTATGTGCACTGTTGTGCCATTAATCTTCTAAACTCACTTCTGTTGCAGCAAAGTGAAATATGCATTGCCAAAAATGCAACCTTTATTGTATAATTAAGTTAGAAGCCCATTTAAAAAAAATAGACTGCCTTAAAGGAGAAGTACAGCCAAAGTTTATTTGGCTATACTTCTCCTGTGGATCTCAGGAGTGCAGTACGTTCTGCACTCCTTTGACCCGCTGTCAGCTGACGTCACAGAGCTGGTCCAGGCTTGGGAAAGATCGCGACCATATGGTCCGGATCCACCCACATGCCTAGAGCGACACCCTACTCAGCCTCTCAGTGAGCCACTGAGAGCCTGAGCCAGCGGCTCCTGCCCCCTCCACAGCCCATTGAGTGAATGGCGCAGAGCAGACAGAGGTGACCAACAGTCACTAGCTCTCTGCTCAGAACTCTGAGAACAGAGCAATCAGCTGTGTTTGATCATTTGGTTCTCATTCTTAGAACCAGTGGGGGACAGATGCTGCGAGTATGATTCTGCAATTTAAAATAAATATCCATACTTCTCTTTTAACACAACACAGCAAAATAGTGGGAATGGCTTGGAGCAGAGGTTCCCAACCTGGGGTGCGAGATGGACTTTCAGGGTGTGCTACAGTGGGTCATGTCCCTTAGTGATGAGTCATCACTCAGCCAGCTGACAGCATGCCTTAACCAGTGGTAGTTTATGACTGTGGTGTGTAGATAGTCTCCTTATTTATTTAAGGAAAGGAGAAAGAAGAACAGAATTAAAGTAACTGATTGTCAGAGAATTGCTTTTAAAAATCATAATGCAACATCTAGAAATCATTGTGTGCGGTTTCACTCAATATCATAAATGTATATTGTTTCACTCAGAAAATGTTATCGATATTTTGCTGCTGGATACCTGAATATTTCAAAAGAATGGCTCTTTGAGTCCATATACCTACAATTTGGAACTTTTCTTAAAGTGGCTGTAAAGTAAGAAGGTTTTTTTTTTTTTATCTTAATGCATTCTTTGCACTGGTAAATCTTTGTGAAATCGGCACAAATAATCTTCACCTGGCTTTCCAGCAATCAGAAAATAACTAACTTGTTTCACTTGTGTAGGGCTTAATCGTAGAGGCTCTTCGGTTAAGCCCTACACAGCTAAAACATGTTAGAGGGGCTTTCCTGATGGGTGGAGAGCCAGCAGTAGCCATTTTGTGATTCACTATATTAGTGTGTGGTCTTGGGAAACATTTGCGTCTTATGTGGTTGGGCTTGATGTGCTCTTATCAGTGACCCAGCAACCAATTGCAGTTTTTAAACAAGCTGGATTATCTGACAAAAAGCATGTGAACAGTGCGGTTTTTCATTTTGTTCACGGCTGAGTTTGTGGTTTAATAATTTTAAAAATACTCATCTTCATCCTCAAATGCAATGTCATTTGTAGGGGGTATGAATAATAATGAAATATTTCCTAGGGGTGTGGGCATAAAAAAGGTTAAGAATCACTGGCTTAAAGTCTTAGTTGTCATCTTTAAGAATGAACCCCTTAACAGTACTAGCAGCTAGAGGGGTCTGTTAACAATATGTACATAGTTTTATGTCCACAGTCTAAGTACAAGTGCCCTTTAACATGCCAAATATGGAGGTTTCCACTGCCATGTTCTCCTGAAAATTACTTGTTGCCTCGATATTATGCTGCCACCTCACACAGATTTAAAAAGTATAAAAGCTTAAGGGTTAGCAAAACAGAAAGGCAGCTACCAGTTTCAGGTGGTCACAAATGGCAGACCCCATAATATATGCCAAGTATTTTAAAGTATGTAAACCCTTACCTTATAAAACAACCAATTCAGTTTAAAATTAAAGGCATAACATTTGTGTACATATACAAGAGCTGCACGATTCTGGATAAAATGAGAATCACAATTTTTTTGCTTAGAATAAAGATCACGATTCTATCACAATTCTCGGCGTAACATCTTTTACATAATACAAAAAAATGGTCTAACTTTACTGTTTAGTTTTTTTTTTTTAAATTCATTAAAGTATATTTTCCCAAAAAACAGTTTGAAAGACTTCTGCACAAATACATAAAAGATTGCAATGATCACCATTTTATTCTCTAGGGTTTCTGCTAAAAATATATATATAGTTATATAATGTTTGGGGGTTCTAAGTAATTTTCTAGCAAAAAATACTGATTTTAACTTGTAAGCAACAAGTGTCAGAAAAAGGCTTAGTCTTTGGCCCCTTTCACACGGGCGGTGCGCCGGACGGACTCAGTTTTGCTTAGCGGGGATCGATCTGCCGATCCCCGCTGAGCAGGCGGGTGACAGGTCAGTCTCCTCTTACTTTGCGGAGACGGAGCTGTCAGAGCCCCACTCTCCTCTATGGGAGATCAGATGAAAAGGAACCGCCTGTCTGTTTTCATCCGATCCTCCAGACGGATGGAAAATAGGGTTTCCATCCGTCCGGATTTCACGGACAGGATCGGATAGCAGCGGGTGTCAGCGGACTGACATCTGCTGCTCCATAGGCTGTATGGGGAATTCGATCAGGACCGCCTGAAAAACTGACAGGCGGACTGGATCGGAAAGCCCGTGTGAAAGGGGCCTTAAATAGGTTAAACTGCCCTCACTTACAGACGGACTTTCATTCCTTTGATCTAAAAGAACAAAAAGATACATTATAAAGTATTGTGTTAAGGCCCCGTTCACACTGGGGCGATCCGACTTCCCAGGGCGACCTCAGAGGTCGCGGTGCGAGCAGCGTGCCGCGACCTTGGAGCAGCCGGCACGGACTTCATAACATTTTAGTCTATGATGGTCGCCCCAAAGAAGCTCCGGACCCTTTTTCTAAGTCGGAGCGACTTGTGTCGCTCCTATTAGAACTGGTCCGCAGCTTCCCTATGGAAGACGACCTACGGCGACCTGTGAGGCGACCAGGTCGCCTCACAGGTCGCCCCAGTGTGAACGGGGACTTATAGTGATCTAGCAGCCTTAACAATGTTGATAAACATTTGCTGGAGGCTCTTTTTTTTATTTGACAGCTGAGTGAGCGAGCAGAGAACGGCTCTGTAAGAATCGAGGACATGCTGTTTTAAGATCGTGAGGGGGGTGAATTGAGATTTTTTAATGATTAATCGTGCAGCTCAAACTAATGTATATATATTATTATTATACTTGATTTATATAGCGCCAACAGCTTGTGCAACGCTTTACAATATGGGGAAGACAATACAATTCAATACAGGAGGAATTGGAGGGCCCTTCTCGTTAGAGCTCACAATCTAGA